>NC_033625.1:5715313-5859837 GCF_001540865.1 Ananas comosus | reverse complement strand
ACCAGCCTATCTCTCTCTCTCCTCTATATATATATATAGAGTCCAGCTATGGTGCTTGTAAAAGCACCAAGCACTTGGTGCTTGTAAGTTTTTTATAGTTAGATCTACTCTCCGGATCATTTTCAACCATTAGATTATACTATTCAACCAACTAACCACTCAACCCTAGGGGGCCCACATCATCCTAACTGCATTGGTGCTTGTAAGTTTTCGGCCCTTGAATTAAGAGATGTGCAGTTAGGATGATGTGGGCCCCCTAGGGTTGAGTGGTTAGTTGGTTGAATAGTATAATCTAACGGATGAAAATGATTAAAAGCGTTGATCTAACGGTAAAAATTTATAAGCACCAAGTGCTTGATGCTTTTACAAGCACCAAAACCGGACTCTCTCTCTCTCACTCTCTCTCTCTCTCTCTCTATATATATATATATATATTTTAAAGAGATAAATTTAATCGCCAAATTTGGTTTTGGATTTGTACAAATTTTCCAGCGACATGGTTGCATCGAATCCTTTTCATTGGGAGGAATTCTACACTATCACACTTGCACCACATCATCGATAACGAGCCAATCGCATTCCTTCTTTTCAAACAAAAATATAATAAAAATATTTGTTTACGATAATGATAAAATATATATCTCCAAAAGGAGATATTTGATCGATTTATTACGCCACATCACCGATATAACCGTTGCATTCTAAAATTTTTCCTTCACCGGAGACAAGACGGGCGAATCGGAGATCGAATCTGCCGTACGTTCGATCGAAAACGAACGGCAGTGATCGCAACCAAAATATTCACGGGGCCCGCCACTTTTTGCCGCGACACCGAACGAGAACTCAGGTAGGGGGTAGTTTCGTAATTTCGCCCCGCCTCGTTGTTCCGTTATTCCCGCCAGCCCCTACGTGCACCGGCTGTATCCGGTCACCGCTGGAACCAGGTGCCCGCGCAGCGTCGCGTACGTAGACTCGTACGAAAGTTCCTATGCGACGCGTCACGACCGCCGCAGATCATCCGCGCATCCATCATCCTGGCCTTTCGTTTTCGTCCCGCATAAAGCTCTCCATACGTCCGCACCGTAAATCTCCCGTCGAACTGCGGCGGGCCCCACGCAGGACGAGCGCTGCGAAATTACTAAAAAGCCCAGATACTTACCACAATTCACGATCCGCCATTCCTAAGTAGGCGTAAGAACAGTTGAATATAATCGGATTTTGACAAAATTATATTCATATTTATATTTATATATGTTTGGGAAAACTTCAGAAAATCTCCCTATAGTTTCATAACTTTTCACTTTAGTGTCTTGTGATTTAAAGTGTATCAAGTTAGTACTCTGTGGTTTTGTACTTTCTCACTTTGATATCCTGTGGTTTAAAGTGTATCAAGTTAGTACTCTATGTTTTTATTTTTGTATCAAGTTAGTACCATATGGTTTTATTTTTGTATCAAATTAGTACTCTGTGGTTTTATTTTTCTCTTAATGAAATATTAAACTACAGGGTACAAAAGTGAGAAAGTGCGAAACCACAGGTTACTAACTTGATACACTTTAAACCACATGATACTAAAGTAAGAAAGTGCGAAACCACAGGGTACTAACTTGATACACTTTTAACCACAGGATACTAAAGTGAGAAAAAGTGAAACCACAAAGAGGGTATTTGAAGTTTTCCCCATACTTTTTTTTTGAAAGCAAATTCGTATGTAGATATACAGGAAATGTTATATTTTTATAATTATATCCGCTAAAAATGAATTTGAATAATAATATATATTAATAATAATAACTAGTTGCTTGTACGTATAAATACAAGTCATAATTATTATAATAATTATCTCTTATCAACATGCATTTGTATATTATATTTACTCAAAAATACTCATTCAAATTTACAGGGTTGCTCCAACAATAATTATATAGTTTTACTTTTTTTTTTAAATTTATATTGAATATTTCTGTATGTTTTTCAATTCTGATAAATTCAAAATTTATGTATTTTAAACTAAAATACAAAAATTTTAATTCATTTTTAATTCAAAAATCAAAATTTATTTTTGATTTACTTTAGTTAAATGATTTAAACTCAAATTTTAATTTTCATTTAAAATTTTCATAAATATAAATTTAAATTATATAAGATTAAAATTTAAAAATATATATTTGGAATTAAAATTTTAAATTTGATTGTTGGTTGCAATCAATAAAAAATTAATATAAAAACTAAAATATTAGTAGATAGTATTAAGATAATTTTATCCTTTTAAACACTGTTATTTAATATTATTCTTAAATTAAAATTTTTTTATTAAATTTCAAGATTAAATACCAAATGAATATTCTTTTATTCTTTCTTTTTATTCTATTAGAGGATTTGGCAACTCATTTTTAAAATCTGATTCTGCTTTTTAGAATCAAAAAATTGATTTTGAAGGCGCAGAATCAGAAGCAGAAAAAAATTGTTTCTTGAACTCTGATTCTGATTTTGGATTTGAACTTCAAATTTTTATTTTTATTTTAATTTCAATATTTAAATTTAATTTTAATTTTAAGATTCATTTTTAAATTTTTAAATTTTAACTTTTAAATTTTAAATTTTAAATTTTAAAAAATAGATTTCAAACTTTAAATTTTAAATTTAAATTTTAAATTTCAAATCTCAAATTTTAGATTTTAAAATTTAAAATTTAAAATTTAAAATTTAAATCTTTTAAATTTTCAAAATTTCAAATTTTAATTTAAATTTTTATTAATTTTAAAATTTACAAAATTTTAAATTTAAATTAAATGTTTAATCTTCAAAATTATAAAATTTGAATTTTTTAAAAGCGGCTATTTATAATTATTAAACTATTCTCAAATTTTAATATTTCATAATTAGTTTAAATCAAATTTTAATTTTAATTTTAATTTTAAATTATTTGAAATTTAATAATTTATAATTATATTTTTAATATTAATATTTTATATTTTAAATTCAGTATTAATTTATTATATTTTACATTTAAAATTTTAAATTGTAAATTTCAAATTAAATTTAATTTAAATTTTAATTTTAATTCTAAAATAAAAGTTGAATTTTCATTTTAATGTCTTAAATTTTTATATTAAAATTTTTAATTCAAAATTCATATTATATTATACTTTTAATTAAATTTTATTTTTTAATTTTAAATTTCATAATTATTTTTAAAGTTTAAATTTTTAAATTCTTAAATATTTTTTAAATTACAATATCATATTTAAATTTTGAAATTTAAAAATTTTAATTTTAATTCAAATTTAAATTTAAATTTTAAATTATTTTAAAATAAAATTTAATAAAAATATTAATTTATGCAAACATCAAAAAAAAATTTTCAAACAGTTTTTTAAAATAACTTCAGAAAAGTCACTTTTATCTAAATTCCGCCAAACGCTCTACAGTTTTTAATCAAAATCAATTTATCAAAAATCACTTTTTATAAGCTAGGCCAAACAGGCCCTACATGTTATTGTAAGATTTTTTACACGCTTTCAAGTATAGTATAGTTAAATATGCATGGAATGTTTTTATATATTTTTCAAATTCTAATAAATCTGATAATAATTGTTCGTAGAAAATATTATTTTATTTTTTTATTCCATCTGTCATTATAATAATTTCTATACGTTTTTATATATAATATAGATATATGTACAATTAAACTTTCATATTTTTAAAAATATTAAGATATTGGTATCTCGACGTCTCGGCACTTGGATAAAGGGTTGTGTGGTTATGACAGTAGTGGTCCCTAGGATTGAAATAGTCAGTTAAATAATATAATCTAATGAATAAAAATAATCAAAAGAATTAAATATAACGTTGAAAAACTTATAAGCACAAAGTATTTAGTGCTTAACAGCAGCAACGCAGCCGAACTCTAATATGTAATGTATATATAAATATAAACTAGAATTAACACCCTGTTCCTGCCCACCGGACGGACGGTTCTGATCGACCCGGGGGCAGGATCGTAAATTCGGGTGACCGGGGCGAGCCGTAAACCGCGAACGGGCACGCGTGGGCGGGGTGCTCCGGGGGGTGTGCCACGTAGGCTCGGATGCGAATTCCGAGGCTCGGGCCCACGCCCTTTCCCCCCCTCTCCCCTGCCTGGCATTAGTAGGCTCGGACATCTCTCGTCGGGACAGCTGGTGACAGCCTGTCAGCAACCTCTCTTCTCTCTTTCGTTCTGTTTCCACTCCCTCTCTCTCTCTCTCTCTCTCTGCCTCTCCCCTCTCTCGTACTCCTCTCTCTCTCTCCCTCCTCCCTCTCTCTCGTTCACACACTCGCAGTGCGATTCTAGGGTTTGGTCGATAGGGTCGAGGAGGGTGGGGATCGGAGATCCGGAGGGGATCGAGCTGCTTCGTCGTTGCGGGAGGTCCCGTTGGAGCCCGATTTCGCCGTACTCGGTTGGGGTTTCCGCCTCGATTGCTCCGGACTAGGGTTCTCTCCGCCGCCCCTGGGGATCCGATCCGGTGTGGGTGCTTGCTTTGATCTCTCTCTCTCTCCCTCTCTCCCTCCCTCTCTCTCTCTCTCTCTCTCTCTCTCTATTTCTCAAGGTTCGTGATCTTCTGATCGTTTGTTCCTTTATGTTTTCATGATAATCCGTATCTTTTACCATTTCATGGTGATATTCGACGTATAATATCTCTTCGTTGTGTTTGGATGGTTATGTGCCTAATTGGGGGGAACCTTTTTGTCCTGAAGACGAAGGGTTGATCTTTTTTGTGAGAAATTTAGTTAAAAATTGAGTTTTTTTCGGTTATATCTTAACTAAATTTGGCTAATTGCGGTAGTATGAGTGATTGCTTGTGATATAGGGATGCTTGTGGCTTGATTCGGCAGCGGAGAGTGTGATTCAGTGAACTTGTTGAGTAAAGTTTGAGTTGTTTGTCACTTGAAGTCATGTTTTGCTAGAGTATTGTGTTGTTTATGTGATTGATTTTGTTAAGTTCAAACTCTTCTGTCATATCTGTGGGCTTTGGGCTCTGGAATCATATACTTCGCTGCCGCTCGTAGATCTCATTGGAATCAGTGGAAGTTCTCATATTAAATGCTGATTATCTGTTTGTATTTTTGATCCAGTGGCCAATTCTCTTTTTGCTAGTGTCGCAATTACTATGGAGTTGCTTTTTCCGTGGTTCGCTATCGTGCCAATTACAGTCGCACATTAGTGCGGATATGGTTGGCGACGAGGTGTGGAAGGCAATTCTCCGCTCTGTCGTTTCTAAGCTATTAGGGTTGGCAAATTTGTCGGATATGTGGCTCTTTTCTCGTGCTAGTGAACAATGTTTGTCGGGGAGCGAATAAATTTTTTAAGCATTCGAAATGGTCAGCTGTTTGCCCCTCGTGCAATTCCTAGCACTTTCCATAATTCAATTCGCACTTGTCGTTTTAGGCGTCTTCAATGCTAGCTAGCGCATTATCATTGTTTGCTGCTTTGCGAATCTTCGAATTAATTTGTTGTTGCCTCTTCATGAACTGCACTGCTCTTTCGTTTCAACATTGTGACATTTTACTTTTTTCTGCTTCTTTTTCCTTTTCCATACTTACCGACCTTAATCTGTAAAAATTTCTTAGGTGCAATAGATTGGAAAGCTGTAATGCCCCTGCGAAGTGCTTGTGGCTGGTAGTTGGTAAACAACAGTGTCCATTGTTTTGCCATAAGCAATGAGCTCGGCGGGGGTATATTGCTATTTTGCCGACCATCCTTGCTTTTGATTCTTCAGAAGGATTGAGGTGCATACAAAGCTTTACACAATTGGGGAGCCAGTATTGGTTGCGGTATTTGTGGGCCCATTCTGGTATCCATGCTAGCACAGAGCATGCGTGGAATCGGTTCTTTGGGTAATGCCCCTGACCAGATTAGTTGCCGATGCGTTCGGCCTTGCCACCGTTACTCTCGGCGTTCTCTTCATCATTCTCAGCCTACTATGCATCTTCCAGTGTGGCTACTTCCACATAAGGATCCAAAGAGGGGCCCTTCTCCAGCTCGGTTATTTTAATGGGCCTTGGGTCACCCGCATTGCCCTAATTTTAATCGCAATCTGGTGGACTTTGGGGGAGGCTGTTAGGCTTACTTTCCTCAAAAAGAGGCTCTTTTCTAGCTTACTATGGCAGAAGGATGTCTGCAAGGCCTACATTATATCCAATCTAGGGTTTGCGGAGCCCTGCATCTTTCTGTCACTAGGGTTTCTTCTCCATGCTTCGTTACAGAAGAGGGAATCGGGCACTCTAAGCCCCCGATGGAACAAAAGAACCATCGGTTACACCTTGCTGTTCGGCGTTCCGGTCCTAGTCATTCAAACTCTCATTGTTTTTTTCGGGCCCACATTCATTAACAAGGAGAACAGTGAAGGGAGAACGAAAATGGCCAAGTACTTCACAAGATCATATTTTCTGGGGCAAGACGATATTATTTGCACTTATCCGTTGCTCAGCACTATCTTGCTAGGGCTTTTCTACACTCTCTTAATCAGCTATGTGGCTTGCGTTGGATCGCGGATGTTGTACTTTGTCATCAACAAGGGTTTGAGAAGAAGGGTCTACTGGCTAATCTCGTCGGTGCTCCTCCTCCCTTCGTTCCGCGTCCTCTTGCTAGGGTTTTCTGTTTTACCCCGACCGGGCAATGTGTCTTATGAGACTATCGTCTTCCTCGCCTTTATTCTAATGCTATCTTGCATGGTGGTCGGAATCGTATTCTTGGTGTACTACCCTGTTGCTGATTCCTTGGCATTACGGGACCTCGGGCATAATCGAGAAATGGCCGATCTAGTGCCCTACGATGACTATTACTACGATGGTGTATCACTAATCGCCAACCAAGGCAACCGCGATGACGCGAGAAACTCAGATGCTTCCGCAAAGCGTGGCTCGATATCATTCCGGTCCATGATCAGGGACGAGGCCGCCGGCGCAGATACCGAGGACGCGGGCTTCCCCCGCGGCGTTGGGGCCCTTCGCATCGGCTCGCCCCCCTCCGGTTCTTCGCCCTCGGCTTCCAAGCCCATGCTCCCTCTTAGAGAAGTTCCTAGATACTAAGAAAAGGAAAAAAGAATCGCCTGTGTTTTTGCCCTCCTTTTTTAAAAGTTTAGCTTCTCTCTGTCTTAATTTTTTTTTCCTTTTTTTTTTTTTGTTTTCCTTTTCTCTAATTAATGATAACAGTTTTGTGGTAATTAAAAGGTTTTGTGTAAAGCTTCTCTTTTTAAGCATCGTATCGATTATTATCTTTTCGAATAAGTTTAAGTCTTTTTGAGGTTAAAATACATGGGAGAATTGGAGATCCTCTGAATACATTAGGTCTTAATATCTTAGCGAAAATACTTTGTTGGTGTAGTAAAGTGTTAATTAACACTGAGGACAAATGTTTGTTTGAGAGTTGAGCTGTACACAGGCTTTGGTGGACTGGAAAGGTACTAAGGTGGTGGTAGTCTTTTCTGTCTTGGCTGTGTTGTATTTTTGATGTAAAAGAAATCTTATCTGGCTGCTTAAAGATAACTCAAGTGGAAAGAAGTCTTGTCTGGCTGCTGGAAGGAAGCTCCATCATGGCAGTTGGCTGGATTGAGGCTGGATATTGTTGTCTGCTTGCTAGTCTCCTGCTTTTTCATGACCATAGTTGGCTGACTGCCCTTCCTTTTCTTATTTTCAGATTAATTGAATCACTCCCCTCCCTCCTCCCTTGACTTTGACCCCTTTTTTTTTTTTTTTTCATTTTAGCAAGTTTGTTAAAGCTTGTGGAAATTGCCATTGGCATGATTTGATGCTGATATAGTGGGATGTTTGATAGCAAGCATTAATATAATTAACTAGTTGACAACAATGATTTGATTGCAAAAAGTAAGTAGTTGGAGACTAAAATAGAAAAAAAAAAAAAAGGGCATAAAGTTTTGAAAGCAATCAGGGAGTTCTCCCTCCTTTTCCGTCCAAATTACATCTCGTTTCGTTATTGTAGCAGAAACTTCAAATTTAACATTTAAATTAAACCAGTAGTGGGTCTCTCTCTCACTCTCATATACTGATTCAGTTTTAGCATGCTATCTCTATACTGTACTACATTTTCTTATATTTAGAGACATAGGGAATCCTGATGGAGATTGCACCAGGTGGTTTAGCTTTGGATTCTACTACATTCTCTACTTCCACACATATAATAATAATGAACTACTAGAGCCCTTCATGTGCAGGGGCACATGTCATTTTGTGCATGGAAGGACAAAAGAGAAATGTGATCTTAGTCACCATTAAAAGATTGTCTCTTTATTATTTTGTTTTGGGGTTCAGTTACTGTATAGCTCTTGCTTCAACAGGTTGTGTATTAGTTAGCTTTCCTCTGGTGAGCCCTAGTTGTATTATTGTTGTTAGCTGGACTTTTGGTCCTTAAGAGTTTGGATTGGATGCTAGTTAATTTAAGTATTCATAAACATGAACAGTATATGCATCGTGATAATAAAATATCGACAGAATATAACTTTTGTACCGATGACAAAGCTCAAAAGTCATATTATTAAAGTACAAATTTTAATAGAAAGATATTGCATTACTATGGTTTAAGTGCCACACCGTACTTTTTTTTTTGAATAATCGAGTTATATTTCTGTATGATCCGTACTAATATTGGCATTCTTAGGTCCATCCTGTGCTACCCCTTGTTGGTCCTGAGGGACGGAATCTGAATTATGATGAAGTGTTGAAATAAATTGATAAGTTTTTGAAATTTGAAATAATGTGATGGTCGAACGACGAAAAGGCTGGCTAGAGATTTCTCGCAAACATAAGCCTTGCGAGCTACCAAACTGCTCTACTCCACGCTAAAGAATGTGCAAACATTTCCTGAATTTAGAGCTTTTCTGAACGATCTCTTAAACTTTCAATATCAACAACTAAGGTGTCCGTGGACCGGATTAGATCTGAGTAATTAATATACAGTAATTAATATACTGTACCTGTACCCTAAAAAAAAATGGATAGGAAAAAAAAGATATCCTACCTATTTAACTTTAAATTGGATCTGGATCTTAGTACTTAAGTTAATAATATGCCTATTGAATCTATTTGAACGGATTTGGATAGTAACTATCCTTATATTACCTGCTTAAGACCGGATATAGATCGGGTACAGATACTCGTATGCATATATTTTTTATAAATTTTATTAAATAGTATATGGACAAATCATCAACCTCTCACTATAAAAGGCTAGTGTTCTAATTAGTTGCATTCAGTTTAATAAAATTCACTCAAAAAAAAGATTCGAGCAGTAAACAGCTAGAATTAAAAAAAATAAGTAAAATAAAAAAAATAAAAAAAAGTAAACTAGAGCAACTAAGGTTTTTATTATGATGAAAATGTACAAAAACCCTTCATCTATAAGTTCTATTGAAATTGATTTCTCAATTTCAAATATTTTTATTTACTATTGGGTATTTCACCGGATCCATGTCTGAGTACAGTTCCGGGTCTAGATTTGAAAACTCTTTATTGGATCCTACCCATTAAAAGATTGAATTCGGGTCGGGTCCAAATTAGATATGAGTATAACGTATCTGGATCCATACCCGAACTTTAATAGATAATTTTTTTTACCGGTATAGTATACAATTTTTATTGGGTCTAATTCCGGGTTGGATAGGGTCTGAATAAGGTCCGGATCGAGTATGGTATATCTGGGTATTTTGTGCAGTTTTAATCAGCAATTAGATCTCCTAAAATTTATTAAATAGTTTTTAATTCGGTCCTTTCCTTTAAGTCGAGTAACTAATCGAACAGCGACCAACTTATTTTATAGGCAATATTATAAAGTTTGAAAATATTACTATTACTATTTTTCTCACCGATGGAAATAAATATCAAGAATAGAAAAAGACGTTAAGAAAGAGGGCTTATTAAACTATTGATCAATTTGCATAAAAATTTACAAGTTTTGAGCTTTTGCAAAATTGGGCGTCTTTCTCGATTTTACAGATTCGTTAGGAATTTTCAACAAATTGACCAAAATATTTTTATCTGTTTCTCTCTCGTTTTTTTTTCTTTTTTTCTCTCTGACCCTTATCGGGTCCTCCACCGCCTCTGCGGCCCTCGGCGACGGTAACGAGGGTGGTGCCCCATTCTTTTCCTTTATCTCCTCCACCACGGGCGCCGGCGACCCTCGACGACAGTAACTAAAATGGCGTCGCCTTTTCCGCCTCTGCCGGCGCTGAAGAAGGAGAAGAAGAACTAGAAGCTGGCCGAGATGAGGGTTGAGTAGACGGAGGTGATGAGGTCGTTGTTGAGGAGATGCTCGCCGCCTGTAAGAGTGAGGAAAAAAGAAAATGCCTATCTCTAAGAAGTGAACAAAGATACATAAGAAAAAAAAAACAAGAATAAAAAGTTAAAAAAATAAAAAAAAATCTCTTTTAAAAGACTATTATATATCGTTGCTGCTATCGAAAATTTAAGAATCAGAGAAAAAAGAAGAAGAAGATGAATATTGCATTGTTAAAAAAATTGCACTGTTTTATAAAAAATTGCATTGTTTAATATAAACATTACACTCTTTGATATGAAAATGGATAAATTATATTGTTACATTCTGAACTTTTGGTAAAGTTTCACTTTACCCCTCGAACTTCTAAAATGGACATCTAACATCCTATACTCTAATATTTCATTCATATTATCTCTTCCGTCAGTTTTCCGTCAAGTTTCGTTAACCGAAAACTAACGGAAGGGGTAAAACGAATGAAATATTAGAGTTTAGGGTGTTAGATGTCTATTTTAGAAATTTGGGGAGTTAAGTGAAACTTCCCAAAAGTTCAGGAGGTAGCAGTGCAATTTACCCTACTATGTTACTTATGAATTGACTACTAACCCTCAAGTTAGTGATCATGCTTCATTTTGAATTTATATATATTTTTATCCTAAAATAAATCATACCATAATTTATCCTACATTTTATTATAATAAAATAAAAGCGAAAGAAATGAATTAAAGTGGCTTAAAGATAAGAAAAGAGCGATACTACCTACAATACTCGAACACTCTACTGTCCTGATGTACTCGCTAATATGGTTGATTTACAATAGGTGTCCTCACTCGAATATATAGATTTTAATTTTCAGTTAATTTTCTATAGTACTCGTTTGTCTCTTTTATTTTTAAAAGTATTGTTCTAAAGCATTATAAAATATTAGTTTATATTTTTATATTAAAAATTTCTAATTGGTTGAAATGAAGTACAAAGAATTTTATTTTAGGTTATAATAAAATTCCATTGCATAGTTTCATAGGAAATAGTATTATTTGGCGTCTCAGAAATAACCTCATTGTCTCCGTCCGCTCTGCTCTTACCTGGGCCTATTTTGAGTTCTCCTCCTTCTACGACGCCAGTGGAGGAGGATGCGGAGGAAGAGGAGGCGACGCCACCCTCATTACTGTCGCAGAGGGCCGCCTGCACCGGCAGAGGAGGGATGGAGAAGAGAAGATGGCGCCATCCTCGTTACCGTCGCAGAGGCCGCAGAGGCAGTGGATGAAGCGATAAGGGTCGGAGAGAAAAAAAAAAAAATGAAGAAAAAAAAAAAGAGAGAAAGAAATAAGAATATTTTGGTCGGTTTGGTAAATATTTAGCCCGAATATACAAAATCGGAAAAGGCGGTTTAATTTTGCAAAAGTTCAAAACTTACTGATTTCTTATGCAAATTAGTCTAAACTATTTGATAATGTTTAGGAGAGGTTTTGTTTTTTTTTTTTTTTGAAAAAAGGGAAGTGAAGAGAAGCCATATCGAAATTGCTTATACTTGAAGGGATCTCCGTACATTTTACCCTTCTGTTACTACTCGGTGGCTCCCCCTCCGTCGATCGATACGAACTTTCTTGATCCAACGGCCGTACCATTGCCACGTCATCTACCTCCCACTAAGCTCCTCCGAGATCACCCACCTCTAAAATGCTTTTCGACGATCCAAAAATTCTTAGAGAGAGAAAGAAGAGAGAGAGAGAGCGCTTCTCCTTATCATTAGAAGGGGAAGGAGAGATTTTGGGAATTTAATCAATTTGAGGGGCTTGTGAGCAAAAAAAAAAGAAAAAAAATGCCACTTTGGGGATTCGGAATTGCGCCATGGTTCAAAAGGAAGGTCGCGGATCCACTCCTCCAAATTCTGAAAAGGTAATCTCCTTTTTTTTTTCTTTTATATTTTTGTTCTAGGGTTCCAATTAGTTCTCATTTCATTTATTGGCGTTCCTTATTTCTTTTTATCTTAGCAATTTTTTTTTTAATTTGTATTAATTAAATTAGAGATTTTATTCGATTTAATGGCGATTTTGTTTAATTTTATAGTTCTGAACAATTTAGCTCATTCAGGCATTTTCACAAGCAAATGGTGAGCGAAACTAGAAGTGGGGGTGAAGCAGTTTTCGACTGTAAATTAAATTCGCTCAAAAAATATTGTAATTGACTTCGCTCTGGATAATGTCGAAGTCGATTACGGGAGAGAATGAAAATAGAAAAAAAAAAATTAAAAAAAAATGATTTTTTGTAACTATTTTTTCATACTTTTACGCGCAAGTGTGAAAATTTTCAGTAAAATAAATAATAAAATGTGAGATAATTGCAGTTCCAAAGTCAAAAGATTGTGTCTGAAATTCATTTTCAACCTGAAAATCACTTACGGGCAAATAAACAGGCCCGTATTGATGATGATCCCATTTTCTAGCGTAAATTACACAATTTGTTCTTAAACTGTTGTTCCAGTTATACTTTGGCCCCTGAAATTTGATTTGTTGTACTAGGAAGATGCTCGAACCTTCGAAAGGTTCCGATCTTAGTCCAGCCGTCAACTCCGTCGTGACATGCCTAAGTCAGTATTCATAAGCTCTTCGATTATGCGTGCGTGCCAAAAGCCTTCTTGATTCGCACAATTAACGCCTTTACTATTGCGGCTATCTTGCATTGCTATTTAAACGCTTGGCATGCCGCGTCAGATTTCCGTCTTCCGCTGCAATGGAAGTTGGCGGCTTTGGTCGGTACTAACATCGGAACATTTGAAAGTTTGGAAATCAAAGTGAAACTCGCACAGTAGTTTAGCGGCCGATGGTAGTTTGATTTATTCTCTAGGTTTTTTATGCTTTCTGCTGATGCATTTTTCTTTTTTTTTTGGTAGGGGAGCAGAACCGAAGCAATTGGCATTTTCGACAGCGCTGGGCTTGACATTAGGATTGTTCCCGATATGCGGTATGTTCTTGATTCGCATTTGCATCTGGATATGCATTCATAACTTTTGAACCTCTTGGATAATTTGCGGAGATGTTTGCGTACTCGAGTGATTGATTTATGTACTCTTTTTCAAATGAACGACAGGAAAATCATTTCATCCTGAAATGTAGAAATTGTTCAAAACTGCCTGCTTCAAATTTTGTAAAAATGGTACGGGTATTCGACACGTCTCTTGTGTGGCTAAAACTCTCATATATAAATTTAAATTGTTTGACAATAAAGGAGAGTTCTTTCTCACTGATGGCTTGTGTTGTTGAAGTTTAACATCTATCCTATTTTGGAGGGGTTCTGGGTTTTGCGTATCTTGAAATAATAGCCGAATTCATTGGAGTAACACCATAAACCTGTATTGCATATTTCTTTACCTCTTCAAAATATGGCATTACTGTGTAAGGCATTCCATTCCATCTCCTCATACTCAGGAATTTAACTCACACTAGAACTTTGTAACACCACTATGCAAGATACTGAGAAGAAATATAGAAGTTTTAATAGCGAGTGACCCAAAATAAGTTAAATCTGATTCAGCTCGGTCATAACCATAACTAAATTTGATCTAAGCAGTTACAAGTTGCATCGCTTTTCTTTGATAGAATTGCGCAAATTTATACTCCATTGCGTCCTCCTCCTGTACTAGTGAAGGCAAATTTCACCATTGTAGAGAAGTATGATGCTCTCTTTTTAGCTATTTTCCAGTTTTATTGAAGCTCGAAGCGACCCTCTGAGGATATGCTTGCGAAATGAATGACATTTATAGAGCTATAGTTTGTCTTCTCAGCATTTTAAGAATATATTGATTTTTTGTTTAAGTCTTGCAAATTTGTTCAGAATGTAGAATCGTTACCTTGACACATTGCGCTCGCACCGACAAATTTACGTTGTTGCACATCTTCTGCATTGTACTTCTTAGATGCGTGTTCACTACCTCCTTAATTCTGGCATGTATTTTTGCAATAACAGGGGTGACCGTATTTCTCTGTGTGATGGCCATCGCTGTTCTAAGACATCGTTGTCATGCTCCAACTGTAATGCTTGCTAACTTTGTTGCTACCCCAGTCGAGTTAAGGTAATTCACGCCGTTTGTCATTTATAAATACCATATTCCATGTATAATTCAATATTTCACGAACAACTATGTATCAGATTCTTCTTTTTTTTTTCAACTCTAATTTTTGGTTTGGTGTTTTGTCAAGTTTGGTGATACCGTTCTTGCGCTTGGGCGAAGCTATTTCTCACGGCCCTCACTTTCCGTTAACGTCTGATGCATTGAGAAAGGTTGTGTTCGGAGAGGCCTCAAGAGAAGTTCTAGTCGCTGTATTCCATGCGGTTAGTACCCAAGCCCTCTGCGTAATCCGCCAAAAACTTCCTCATTTTGTTCATAAATATCTGTTCCTCATCATAAATCCTTTCAGGTGAATGTGGGTTGTTCATTTGATGCATTTTGTGTAACAAATTAAGAGTTGTAAATTCTAGGAGCTGATCCTTGTTTCCTTTTCCGTTTTCGGAAATGAACCAATTTTGATATGCATCTCTGTTTGCGACTTGATAATACGGAGGCCATCGTACTTCTAAAAGCACACAAACACTAATAACTTAGTGCTATTAGAAACATTAAAGCCCAATTCTCTCTCTCTCTCTCTCTCTCTCTCTCTCTATATATATATATATATTTGCTTGTTCACAAGTTTTCTCTTACTCGCTACGGAAGCTCGACTAAACCTTCTGGAACTTTGTTTCTTGCCAGTTGCTTGGTTGGACCGTTGCCGCACCGTTCGTCCTCGGATCTCTCTATTTAGTGCTCATTCCATGCTTCAAATTTTTGGTCCGCAAGTTCCGACCTAATCCTTCAACCCGCGACGAGCCGCTCATCCGCAACGCGGAGACCACGATCAAGGTAAGGGACCTTTAGTTCTTCTCCCGTTCGGTCCGGTTATTGCTTTTTGCATAAGTGCTTTTTGAGAATAGCTGTTCAAACATGTGTTTTGCGCCTCTGTGGAAAACCATTGTTTTTCCTCGACACTCGTAACATGTATTTTTCAATTCGTAACATAACTCTTTGTATAGTTTTCCTTTTTCTTTTTCTTTTTTTTAGCTTCCTAAATCAGTTGGAATTATGTCTCAATGTAGAGCTTAGAATATGGAGTTGAATGTATTTTGTATTAAAATGGTAACCGTAATGCTTTAAAAGGAATGGCTTAAAAAGAAAATACATATTTACAAACTAAGTTCGACTCAGAAAAAAAGGACGCACTAATAAACTATTCTCTGTATACTCCATCTCGCTATGCATTTTGCCGTAAATAAGAGTATAAATGATAGAATTATAATTATAGATTAGCTGTAGTGATAGTAGTAAAGCTAAAATTAAGATCCACGGTGAGAATAAAGCTTTCGGTTCGTGAGTCGTCTCATGTTCGACTTGATATGGGCTGGAGACCGAATCGCTCGTCTAATAAACAAGTCGAGCACGAGTTAAATTTTTCGGCTCGGTATTTTAACTGAGTTGTACACGAGTTGGGACCAGCTCTTACACATTCGGCTCGATATAGCTCGAATATTCATATTGAACCGCGATTATTCACTTTTGAGGTCCTATGATCTAAGGGCCAAAAGTTTGGATCCAAATTCAAGAGCTAAAAAATTGGAAGCACCGATGGCTCTCGTAGGTGCTCGAGTTCGTGGCACGAGTTGGCAGCCCTAGAATGTACAACTGTGTGCACCAGGTGCACCACATCATCATGTGCACCGTATCTATTCGACCAGATCTCATACTCTTTAATTTTAGTAATAATTCAAAGCGGGACATTGATTTATTGATTTGAAAGCGAAATTAGGGAGGATGCGTTGCACCGCGAACTGATCTTAAAAAATAGTGAGAATCTGTTTAGATATTTTGCAATTTTATTATACCGTAATTATATTAATTTTTATTAAAAAATAATTTTTAAAATTTAAAATGTGAAGAAATATTTTTATTTTCCTTTGCCTTTTTCTTTCCTTCGGTTTTTGAACAAGCAAAATACATTTATGTCTTTTTTTTTCCCCCTTTATTTTCTTAGAGAGCATAATTCATTGCCCCAAATTATGAAAATAACATAAATATGATAAATATATTTGAAATAATCGTGGGGTACATGAAAATAACCAATACCTGAATATAGACCAAACTGGTCCTTTTCAATTATGCCTAAATTGACTTTTTTATTTTTTTTGGGTTTTATTCCAATCATTTGGTGCACGATTGTTTGATTCGCTGTAAATTAAATTGACCGTAATTTTTTATTTAAAATATTATAATTAACTTCACCTCCAGTGGTGTCCAAGTCAATTACAGAAGAAAAGAGATAAAAAAAAAAATTTAATAAAAACATATGCTAATTTGAGAAATTTTAATGAAAAAAAAAAACAAAATTTGAGAATGATACGATCAATCTTAAAGAGTTGAGGGTGAAAAAATGCCAACCGAAAAAATTGCGTGAAGGTTCAGGGTCAATGATGCAATTAATCCTTAAAAAAATTTGGGTAAAAACGTATTAATCATACCTATCGACCATTTTGACCCAATCTTTTAAAATTTTGATTTCACTATTCAACTCTTTAATTTGTTCAATTCAAATTAGTCAACAGTATTTTAATTTTAAAATTTAAATGCGGTATTTATATTCGCAGATTTACTTGGTATATTTCATATAAGTCTCGTAACTATAAGTTTATTAAAATAAATAATTAGCTTAATTCAAAATGGTTTATAATTCATAAAAGTTTTATAGAAAAATAATAAAGCTAAAACGCTTATTCCTAAATATGGCTAAAATCCAGAAAACCTTTTTGTAAATATCTCCTCATAACTTTTAAAATTTTATATTTTATTTCTTCAAAATTTTAGCTTGATACACTTTGCATCCATCCGTCGCGCTCACTCAGTGTTCTATCTATTTCATTTAATTTATACCGAATATACTTTTAAAATAGTAAAAAAACATATTAAAAAATAAAGTATAAAAGTAATTTGATCATTTTGCCTTCTCCATTACCACCATAACCTCCTAAAAGTATCTCTAAAATTTTGAGGAAAAAAAAAAAAATTTCAAAAGTGAGAAAGAAAGTGTAAAAAAGTGAGTATTTAATCCTTAATAAATATCCTATAATTTAGAGGATCTTTATGCAATTTTACCTCTATTCTTTATGATATCCTATTACCTGTATCCATTTGGGTGCCGCGTTCAACGCAACTGCTAAAAACGGCGCGCGTCGACCCTGGTCTTCGTCCTCTTCCTCCTCCTCCTCCTCTTCTTCTTCGCGCGATCGATCCGAGGTACCAAATCCCACTCTCGAAACCCTAGCCCTGCTCGATCCAAAACTCCCTCTCCAATCCCCAGCTCGATTCGCAGCGTATGCTTTCTTCGATTTGTAGCTCGAATTTGATGCGAGAATTAGGGATTTTTGATCGTCTGTTGTTGTTGTTGTTGAAATCGTGCGGGTTTTTTGATTTGATCATCTTTTGGGCTTGAATCTTGGCGAATCCAGTACAAAAAGGGCGTATTTCTCGTCAAAATTTTGCATGTGATCCCCAGGGGTTTCAGTTTTGCGTTTTGGGTGTTGTGTCTTGTGGACTTGGTTTAAAACCCTAGTTGTGAAAAGCCCAATCTTTTAGGGTTGGAGGTAAACATGAAACCTTGATGATCTGGTAGAGCTTTGTAGAGAAAAACCCTAATAAAATTTGAGATTTTGATGGTAAAGGATAGGCCTTTTGAAGCCAAGAACATTGATGAATCCCCGCCGTTCCAAATCCGTGAAGCTCGTTTCGCCTCTTTCGAAGCATATAGAAGTAGAGATCGAGGAGAGCTCGCCGATGAATTCCTCGGTGGACAACACGGTCTACTGCTGCGTCGCCAAGGGGAGTAAAATTCTCTACTCATACAACACCAAGGGCCGCGAGCTCGAAACCCTAGCCGCCCTGTGCCTCGAGCACACCCCGCCGCACCACAAATGGTTCTTCCACACGGTCGGCATACGGACTTTCGGGTACTTGATGGTCGACAATTACACCTACTTTGCAATCGTCGACCCTAGTGTGGGCAACTTGGGCACCCTTCGTTTCTTGAAGCACATTCGCGAGGGATTCGAAAACGCCTCCAAAAACGGGTTTCACGACACGTTGGTGCCGATCATTCAAAGGCTGATTACTTCGCTCGAGAAGATGCCTCGATCCTCGTTTCTCGACTACGAGATTTGCGAAGAGGGCGACACGGGCGATGGATCGACGTCATCTAAGGCGCCTTTGCTGGTGAAGAGCGGCAGCAAGACGGACAGGAAGAAGATGAAGGAGAAGCCAGTCGATGAGGCGGGCGTCGCAGAAGACCACGCTAATAGATCCATCAAGATTAATATGCCGGTACAAGAGGGAGGAGGTATGTCGATCGAGAGGAGCTCGAGCTCGAATAGGACTCGTCGACAGCAGTCGGGCAAGAGGCTATGGTGGCGACATGTGAAGATCGTTGTCGCGGTCGATATTATCTTGTGCTTGGTGTTGTTCGGTGTTTGGTTGGGGGTTTGCAAGGGCTTCCAGTGTCTTTCAGGTACATAGAAGGATCTTTAAATGAATAAAACCATTGCAGGTTCTTTGAGAAATGGAAGTACAGGAATTTGTTCGATTTGCACGAGTCGAAATTTTTCTTTGTTGAAAAGAAACAGTCAAATACCTACCAACTGATCGACAAGAGTGAACAGGGTATCATACACGGAGATTCACTTGGCGCGGTGAAGGTTCGCCATTGCGAAAAATGTGTAATTGGTTCAATCCTTTGTGCATAGATGTATTGTAGTATTACATAAGCATGGTATGTGTTGCTGCTCCTTTTCTCTTGTTTCACTTCCTACTGTGAAGCTTTTGCGCATTTACTCGAACAGGAATTGGTGTAGAATGATAATGGAGAATATAAGCTGAATTTGATGTGTATCCTCTTTTTATAGATTGATTTCATGCTTTTGCTGCACTCTATTTGAATTCAGTTTCTTCCACAAGTAGTGTTGCCTGATTAAAGAGTATTTTCTCAGGTGTTTAATCGATGCGGCGAGGCATAATTAAGTTTTAAGCCGTAAATAAGGGTCTGTTTGGATGCACGGGCATTTTATTCAGCATATCTTATTTGTTTACTCAAGCGACAAAGAGTACAAAAGGATGTCTCAAAAGCGAATGACTTATTTTGGAAATTCTTACTTACGAGGAGATTACAATTTTCTAAAATTAAATTCATGTAATAACAACCGGGAAAGAAAATATCTGTACCATACTAGTTATTACTACGGGTGTCAACTAGCCGAACACCACCGCAGCTCGTTTAATCTGGCTCATTAAAGTATCAACTCGAAAAATTTAGCTCGTGGCTCACGAGCTAGTCAATGAACAATAATTTAAAAAGATTAGATTAGATGTATATAAAAAATAAATTTATAAAATCTTATCTATTAAAGTATCCCAGCCAGACTCTATATAGAACTAGGCTGGAATACTATCAATAGCCTCATGTTATTAGTGCTATTAAGTTTTCGGTCCTTGGATGAAAAAATATACGATTAGAATAATATGGGCCGGCCCCCAGGGGTTGAGTGAGTTATTGATTGATTAGTATAATTTAACGGTTGAAAATAGTCAAAGGGTTAAATCCAACGGCAGAAAACTTTATAGTATCAAACGCTTGGTACTATCGATAGTATCCAGCCAGACTCTCTCTCTCTCTCTCTCTCTCTCTCTCTCTCTCTCTCTCTCTCTCTATATATATATATATATGCTAAACATCAAATAATAAAAATATATATAATTATTTATTTATATATATTAATATATATAAATATAAATTAAATAAATTAATAAATATAAAATATATGTATTCGAGCTGTTATCGAACCGAACAAGAGTGAGCTGACCCCAGCTCGTATTCGGCTTGTTTATTAAACGAGCTGAAAAATTCAGCTCATGTTCGGCTTGTTTACTAAACAAACGATTCGATGTTAAGCTCATCTCGAGCCCAACACGAGCTGGCTCGTGAACAATGAGCTTGATTGCCATCCCTAGTTATTACCGAATAACTTGTCCGAATATCCAAACAGGACCTAAAGCAGCAAAATTTGCGTACTTTCTTTGCCTTTTTGGACATGGTCTCGTACTTGTACAGAAGTGCTAGTTTGAGTAGAGATTTTCGAAGAAAACAAAATATGGCATTTATTTTCATCCAAATTCTCCTGACAGCTGCTTCTTGCTAGCTATATGATCGTAAATTGTAAGTTGGTTCTTCTGTCTTGTCGCCTCAAAAGTTTATTTTAACTTTTTGTTACAGCACGTGTCTTTTGTTACTTTTCAAAGCATTCTAAGCACAATTATACATTATCGCAATTGTGCATATATAACCTATTCCTAGCGCAGTTGACTAAGCATTTGATAGTTATTACTATTTGATGTCTCAAGTTCGAAGTCAAGTGTCTTACATTAGCATAAAATTTGGCTTATTATTTGCAATATCTAATTGTCTTATATGCATAGATCATTACGAATTTTGAAATGAATTACATCTTCAACTTTAGTGGGTTTTTTTTTTTTTATGATTTTTTGTTATATAGGCTTTGAGATGTTGTATATATATCATATCAATAAATACATGGTCTCTTCATTATTAATTATATATGCTGGATAAATCAGGTTAAGAAACAAAAGGGCATCACCAGTATCTTCCTTCAAACTTGCTCTTCTACCCTTCTCGAACTACTCGGCCTAAACTGCGACTTCTCATGGAAGTAAATTTTTGGAAACTCTCGGATTCATTCAATAGATTCTGAGCAATTAACCTCAGATTCTCAACTTATTCCAGGTGTTAAATAGGCATAGATACTGGAACTGCTTTCCCAAGAAGCTAGTTTTTTTTAGCTTTTAAGTGATCATGAACCCCCACATGATGTGCTTCTTACCTCTCTAAGAGTACTGTACCATAAATTGATCAATTTCCCAACTTCTACAAAACCTGATTCGCGATAATTTTAGAAGTTACTTGATATTCTCATATATTTTCTCCCCTTTTTCTAAATTGTTTGCTTCACTTTCCCCAAATAAGCTGTTAGAAATCTTAATATACAATTTAGTTATACTTTAGAACTGCATAAGATAATTTATCAAATTTTGAGATAAATATTTTATGAACCGCATATATTATGCAGTTGAAAACATCTTTCTTGCTCTCCGTCGATCGGCCAATCTATCGCGACTATTTAGTAAGTAAAAGAGAGACGCTGAACAAAAATATTCATGTATCCTTAAGAAGTACAGTAAGTTAATAATGAGGGATGATTCAAGTACCACAAAAAAGAAAAAAACTGGCAAAAATAAAGAGATGCATCAATTGGATCTCAGGAATATAACTAAAACATTTGACCAACATTGAATTTCTTTGCCACTTGGCTAGTAATAATAATAAAAATTGTGTTAAAGCCTGCGAAACAACTGTTATTGTCCAAAAGCTTAAGCTATCAGAGAACGGTAAACAGTATGTAAATAAATAGCTAATTAATTCACTTATATATATCATTCATAAATGGTGATCACTTGATAGTTGCACTACATCCATGCCATCTTTTTTGGGCACCTCATGTACAAAGCATGAGAGAAGCTCACACAAAGAGTCTTGCAAACTGAAACTAATTAATCAAATTGCAAAATAGGAAAAGGCTCCAGTTAAGGATTAGAATTGTCCTACACCAAGTATTAATTGATGACCAAACCCTAATATTTCCACTTCAATTGTCCTTTTGGTGCCCCCCCCCCCCNAAACAAAAGAATTTGTAGTAACTTCTAATCATGACATAGTTCCTACACTAGCATATCATCTTCAGGCATCAATATCTTTCAATTCCACACCCCCTCCTAAAAGGAAAACTAAAATGGTATAAATATTCTCCTATGGTTTTTCACTAACTCACTAAGATCCATTTTTGATCCTTTTGTTGATCCCTAATTCTCTGTTGTGAAATGTTCTCCATGCGCGAGTTCGTGAAGGCGGTCAGCGAGAGGCAACCGCAGTTGGAGAAGAAAGCGCGGGGAAAGCCACTGCCAGGAAGGGCAGTTCTTTCACTATGCGTTGCGGGTTTCTTCATAGCTTTACTCTTCAGCAATCGAACGGGGCTCGCGATCATGAGCAAAGGCAAAAATTCTCACGCGAAGGTGTCGATTCTGGCTCACGATCACGAGCATAAGCGCGTAAGTCCCTCGAACTGTTCACTTTCGCAAGCTAATTAAACGACTTACAAGCTGAATTTTGGTGATGTTTTTTAACCGGATTCGGTACATGTTTATAGAGGCTAGGTGAGGATAACCAAAGAGATGTAATGGATGAAGTGACAAAGACTCATCAAGCAATCCAGTGAGTGTAACTTCTCCATGTTCGCGCCGCGAATGAACTAGACTTATACATCATGCATACAATAGATATGTTCTAAGATATAGTGCATATATGTTTTCCTTGTGAGAAATTTTTTTTTTTTTCATGGTCTCCTTTCTAGGTCATTGGATAAGTCTATCTCTTCCTTAGAGATGGAACTAGCCGTCGCTCGAACTAGCAAGTATACCGGTCCCGGTTCTCCGTCCATGGGGTCTACGAAGGGCTTGCAGAATGCTTTCGTCGTGATCGGTATCAACACAGGGTTCAGCAGTAAGAAGAGGCGCGATTCGCTTCGAGAAACTTGGGTTCCTAGAGGTACAACTTGATCTTTTTATATATATATATATACATACACCTCACCAGAAGATTCAGAACTACAACGTAACTGACTTTTTAATGCACATTTGGAGACAATTGCTTTTGAATAACAAATAGTATCAAGCTTTTTACTATTGCAAAAAGCTAACATGAGTCTTAGTCTCGAAAATAAGATCTTAGTAAGACGAGCGCTTTTTGAAGTAACACTACTCAAATAGCACTTGTGGAAAAGCAATACCTGAAACAAATAGGTCTTTAGTTCTTCTTAGGAACGAATTTTCGGGACCTTTGATGAACACAACTGGTTTACCTGATGAATCAAATTCCTATGGACTTCAACACAGGTGCAAAGCTAAAAAGATTGGAGAAGGAGAAAGGAATCGTCATACGGTTCGTGATCGGGCACAGCGGGATTCCAGGAGGAGCTCTCGACCGCGCGATCGACGCAGAGGACGCAGAAACAAAGGACTTCTTTAGGCTGGATCACGTGGAAGGATACAACGAGCTCTCGTCGAAGACGAGAATATACTTTTCCACCGCGGTGTCGGTATGGAACGCCGACTTCTATGTCAAGGTCGACGACGATGTGCATGTCAATCTCGGTAAAGTTTAAGCCACTTCTTTAAAGTTCACTATGTCGAAATTCAAGGAAAATTTTGATTCTCAAAGCAAACCGATCGATCGATCGATCGATCGGTTTGCTCTTCGATTCAAACAAATAACATAGGCCAGGGTTATGCTCCTAGCATGATATCTACTCTTAGATATTATGCACGCGAACAAACAAGATTTTCAGGGATGTGCATGTAAACACTAACATATATAGTAGGGTAACTTGCGTAAATTCGCACATTTGTAGAGGGTAAATACGCGAAAAAACACTAATATTTTGGTCTTCTAAATTTGGAAATAAATGCAGGTATGCTAGCAAGTAAATTGGCCAAGTACAAAGCAAAACAAAGAGTATATATGGGTTGTATGAAATCAGGGCCAGTTCTTTTCCAAAAGTAAGTACTCTTTTTTTTTAATGAACTTTTTATTAGGACATATTGGATTTAAATTTATGCACAGGATTGGTTTTCAATTTTTGGTGAAAATATATGGAGAACCCCTAAACTATAGACGTTTCTGAAATGGGCTCCTCAACTTTTTTTTCCTTTTTATTGAGACCTCTTTAACTTGTAATTATTTGAAATTAAATAATTTTAATCGAAGAATTTTGGAGATTTTATTAAATTCATCAATGATTTCACAATATCCAAGGACATTAATCATTTTTTAGCAAATAAAATCAGTCAATTAATGGTCAATAACTAATGCAATCATTAGATTTGAGAAATTTTTTTACTAATTAAACATAAAACTCAGAAAAAAAGGGATCAAGGAGTCTGAATAAAAAAAAAAAGAGGAAATGTTACTGGTACACCCAAAAGAGACAAATTTTATGGACATAGTCTCCAAATAAAATTATTTGGGGATTGTCCGAATGGGGAGTGACGCCCAATCCCCAAATAATTTTATTTGGCAACTATGTCTATAAAATTTTTATCCAACAAAAAGGTTATAACATTTTAGTCATGTCAGGTGATTAATGAATATTTTCCATTTCTTGGATGGATTGATGTATATGATATACACGCCAACCGAAGCATATAGGTAGGGATGCAAATGGATCTGGGTTGCTGGGGCTCCCATTCCGATCCGCCTCGAATGAGGCGGTAAGTGGAAATTAAAAATATTAAAAAAAACATATAACCTGCGTCGATTTGCCAAGTCAATAAAATAAAAGGCAGGGCCGTAATCCACTCCTGCTCTAATCCACCCTGAATGGAGCCGTAAGTAGGGCCCAAAAATAAGATTAAAATTAATCCGCCATGAATCCATCCTGACTCAATAAGAAATGGAGCGGGAGATGAGGACCCCTCCTGCCCACGAATCTAGCTTGTTTGTATCCCTATGTACAGGTAGCATTAAAAATTTTAAAGAAAGTTGAGGGGTTATTTCAGAATAGACTCGATAAGAAATAGAGCGGGAGATAAGGGATCCCCCCTGCCCACGAATCTAGCCTGTTTGTATCACTATATACAGGTAGCATTAAAAATTTTTAAAAAAATTGAGGTGGTTATTTCAGAATAGACCCGATAAAAAATAGAGTGGGAGATAAGGAACTCCTCTTGCCCACGGATCTAGTCTGTTTGCATCCTTATATATAGATAGCATTTAAAAAAAAAAGTTGAGGGGGCTATTTCAGAATAGTTTTATAGTTGAGAAGGTCTCCATGTTTTTTTTTTTTTTAAAAAAAAAAAACTAAATTTTGCTATGCTAATATTTCTCTCTCTTGTAGAGGAGTAAAATACCATGAACCTGAGTTTTGGAAATTTGGAGAGGAAGGGAATAAGTACTTCAGGCATGCCACAGGACAAATTTATGCTATTTCTAAGGACCTTGCTGCATATATCTCCATAAATGCGTAAGATATATCATTACATGTTCTTTTTTCTTATTCTAATGTTCCATATCACTTATAATGAAGCTCTAAAAGATGCCTAAAAACTTGTAATTAAAATAAATTCAGAGACTCAAGTGTTTCAATGATACACATAAAGAGACTTAACATAGTTGATTAATCTAATACAAATTCCTCATTTATATCAATTTATCATACTACAAAAGAGTTAAAAAGCTACCAACTTTGCGATCATTTTCAGGCCGATTCTGCATCGGTACGCCAACGAAGACGTATCTCTCGGTTCGTGGTTTATCGGCTTAGAAGTCGAGCACGTCGACGACAGGAGCATGTGCTGTGGAACACCTCCAGGTACATCAAACTATATATGTAGCTTTTACTGCTAAATTGTGTGACCCCTTATTGGTCTCATCTTATGGCCTACTTATACTGTAGCAACAGGTTGGAACAAAATTTTACAATTGGAATCAATCAATCTAATTTAAGGCCAATTATTATTGTTATAGTGTAACAAGTTATGGATAATCCAAGAACGTAATATCGACCGACTTCGATTTGGCCCCCAATCTTTCACTTGTTAAAACAGTTTCGAATCCTGAACTTGTAAAGCCCAGAAATGATCAGCACAGATCTCAGAATCCAAAGAAGCAAAGAGTTGGTGCTGCAAAATGCGTCGATTCGCTTCAGTGATTCAGTTTTGTAGTTAAAAGTTTCAAAGAGACAACTAGAGAGATTATGTTAGCAAAATGATCGCCGACGATACTGACATTGTAGTAAAATCTGACAGAATTAAACCATCGACATAAAGAGACGATAATCAGCTTGATTTTACGCTGTCGATCGATTTTACAGATTGCGAGTGGAAGACGCAAGCAGGAAACGTGTGCGTGGCGTCGTTCGACTGGTCGTGCAGCGGGATCTGCAAGTCAGTAGAGAGGATGAAGGATGTGCACAACTCTTGCGGCGAAGCAGGTGGAGCAGTCTGGAACCTGGTTCTTTAGAAACGCGGAATTTATGTTTTCCTTCACATCATTCATTATGTTCTAGAAATCGAATGATTTTATATGTAAACTTTTGAGGTGTAGAATGCGAGATGCAGCTAATCGCAATAAACGATACAATATTTATGTTCTTCATTTTCAAACAAATCAAATTTCATATGCGATATTATGCGGAAATCAATGTCGATTGAAGGGTGAAATTTAAATATTTGCACCATGTCGGAGTAAGAAAATGTATGAAAAAAAAAAAAAAAAATCTAAGAAGGCGAAACTTTTGCAAACCTGATCTTTTATGTAACACTGTATGAGAAAGCTAGAGGCATCAAAAATCAAAAGTAATGCATGTAAGGTGCGTATTATAGACGATTTCATATGCAAATAATTTGCGAAAAAGTTCAGTTTGATAATTTGAATTTGAAATGTTCATGACATACAAATTAAATAACAAGATTGCTACCAAGTGAAGTTGAATAAACAGAGTATAATATGAATTATGAAACACTCAAAAGATAATCCCTATTAGGGAGTAATAACACAAAATCTAACAAGCTAAAATTGAGAATCATCTCTACATTGTACTAAATTTACCAACCACAGATGGTAGCTGATGACAAATAATGATATGGGCCCAAAAGAAAAAAAAAAAAAAGAAAAAAAAGAAAAAAAAAAAAGTCCTTCCCACAAATGCTTACCTTAAGTGGTGAAATGCTCCTATTCTACCTGTGCTTTGAAGCGTTTTAGCGCATTTTTAATTTGATACCCTGTGGTTTGAAGTATTGCACTTTGCCACTCTGTGATTCTATTTTTATCTTGTCGGTAAGACCTGCCGTTAGATAGGGTGCTAAATTGATATATTTTACAAACCACGAGATAATAAATTGTAGTATTTTACTGACTTATATCTGTGCTCCTGAGGTTTGTAAAATATATTAATTTACTATACTTTGGTTTGTAAATTTTAGCAATTTAGTATCCTACTTAAAGACATTTTAAATGTGAGATAAAAATAAAATTATAAGATATTAGAGTGAAATACTTTAAACCACGTGATATCAAACTAAAAATGCGTTAAACTACAACAGAGCAAATTGGAGTTTTCACAAAAATTAATGTGAAAAATGGGTTGATTCGATCCACCCAAAGGCTAGGGTGTATATATTACACCGTAGTCGAGGGTGCATTGGTAGCATTGCTTTTTTTTTTTTTTTATAAAAGTTTAATTATAAAACACTTCCCTAGTCCCTACCTTAAACCCTAACTCTAAAATAACAGAATATTATAGTAAAATACTTCAAATCATAAGAGTATCTAACTAAAAATACGTTAAACCACGTGAGAGCAAATTAAAGTTTGCTTAAAAATTAATGTGACAATGATCCCATCCACGCAAAAGTTAGGGTGTATATCTTACACCCTAGTCTAAATGTATGGATAGTATTGCTTATTTTTAAAAAAAAGTTTAATTATAAAAATCCTCTCTGCACTTCCATCAAAAATTACGAAATTTTCAAATTATTGAACCTATTTTATACAACAATAAAGAAATTTCAAATTATTGGACCTATTTTATAGAACACCAAAGTGCATGATTAATATTATGTAAATTTTTTATATAGCTAGGAGAGTATTTGAGACATAGGATAAAGTGCAGAGGAAGGTTTCTATAATTAAATAAAAAAAAAAAACAGAAAACTAAGTGCTCTAAATATTTATCATATGGCATCACTTAGAACATTAAATGAAAAAAAAGGAAAAAAAAAATCTGTTGCCTATTCCTTGAGAAATGGCCCAATATCCATGCCTTATTTAAAAACCAGCAAACAATATTTACAAATGAGTTTTATTCAGTCCTAATAACCTGAGACCATCACACATGCACACCAAAAGAAACTCATTCAACAAGACCAACAGTTGTTCACAATAACAGCTTATTCTGAAAGCACTTTTCACTCATTCTTCTGCTGCTGCTGCTGCTGCTGGAGTGGAGAAGCCGGGGAGAAGGCGAGAGGGGGCTTTCGGGCAGGCGCGGGTTCGAGGAGAGGCCGCGACCCCACCCCGGCTAGCGAAGGCCTCCTCGCGCTCTGGTTCGAGATGGTCGAGAGGAGCAGGCGGAAAGTCCAGCCGAGAACGTCGGGGGCGAACACACGGTACAAAAGAAAAATATCGTACCTGTCGAATATAACAGTATATTAAAACACCGTTTTCTGACAATTTAAACTTTTATAAATAAAATTGATCGATTCAGTGTAGGATCGTGAGTCTACTAAAAGCCCGGTTAGTATATATTGAGGCTCATCTAATTCTGAAAAAATAGTGTTGTGACCAAAGCATTTAATGATACGTTTTTTCGTTTTTCTTAGTGGAATCATAAAAAATATATTGTAACCGTACCAACTCATTATGATACGCGGATTGTAATATTACATACGAAAATAAACATAATAGTTTTTTTTCGTACTTTGTCAATACACATAGCGCGATCTTTCCGTAATCTCAAACATAGTATAAAAGTGTTGGACGCAAGCACGAGGAGGAACGTTGAATATAAAAATGAAAATGTTATACTCTAGAAGCTAAACTTTTGTGAGAATATTAGTTCGAAAATATACCAGCTAGGGTTCTTTACATACGCATCGCCGCGGCACGCCCCCGCCACCATCATCTTAGCAAACTCTTCGATATGGCCTCCGGTTAGCGGAACCTAAAGTGAGAGGGGATGAAAATGTTAGTAGAAATATGTAAACCTAAAGTTCTTCTAACGCCGAAGGACTCGAGTAACACAACCAAATGTGCAATTCTTTTGCGAAAATTTGATTGAGATCACTTCGAAATACCTCTCTCTCTTCCTTCCACTGCATCTCTGCTCCTTCCTCGAGCATAATCCTTCCGCTGCTAAGCTCGCTGCCGACCCACCCGTGAGTCGCGATCGTGATCCCGACGTCATCCTTCACTTCGAATCGAAGTGACTCGTAGAAATTTATTACCGCCGCCTTCGCAGCCTACACAAACAACAACAAATGAAAAACAAAAACTTACACAAGTTTAGTAATTAGTACTTGCATTGAGCATTGGTTAGAAGAGTAGTTGGTACTTAACTGCGTAAAGGCTCATCCTCGGCATCGGTAACCAGCTTTCGACTGATGCATTCACGAGGATTCGACCGCGGCTTTGCCTCAAATAAGGAAGGGCGACGTACGTGGGATAAACATTTCCCCAGAAATTGATATCCTGATACAAGAGAATCGAAATGAAATCAACTAGAAGATAAAACAACGCATACTTCCACTTGATAACACTACGGGTAAAACACGGTTGTCACTTTGCCATTCTAAATCCGACTTCCGCAGACTATTTCAAAGAAAGGAAACATTAGCAGGAAAGATAAGTAAACGCGTATAATTTTGCCGTATTTACCATCATATGAGGGAAAATTGAAGTGTCCGAGGCCTCCTCAAAGTAGAAGGTATGTCCAAGACTAGCAGTGTTCACAAGATGATTCACTGTCAAGTGGGAAAAGAGAAAATTGAACAAGCAGAGTAGATTAGTTTCCTAAACAGTTCAAATAAAAAAAGTATCCTCATAACTTTTTCCTGGCTTAAAGGAAGGGGGGGAAAAATCAAAAGTTAATTCTCAAAATTTTCCCGTAAAGTTTGGCCCAGATTCTAATTCCAGTCCTCGTTGTTTCGATTGCGACAGTTTGCTCGCCAACTTTGTTCTGCGTAACAATTAAGTCCCTACTTTAACCTATCATCTGACATGATCCCATGTCAACGGTACCACTTCCGTGCTGATGGTGCAGCTCAATATTCTCTTTTCTTTGAAATTAAAGAGTAGTTATCTCAATAAAGCGCAAAAAATTTGATAAAGATATCTAATAAGTAATCAGAATATAATAAGAAAATAAATATTTTATATCATAGTGTGCCAGCATATAAGTAATTTTTATGACGGACACACATTTGTACAACATGATACATCTTAGATTGTACCATGTTAGTAACTTTTCAGCACGGTCTAAATCCTTACCAAGACTAATACTAGATTTACTATTTTTAAATAGGAAACTAATTGAAAGCATTGACTCAAACTTGAAGGAATAAGTCTCTTATTAATCGTAAAATCAGACAACAGAAAAATTAATGCAAAATGCGAAAGGATTCATTAGAATTTAGAGAGAGGAGAGAGTAAATACATTGGCCAAAATAGCTAATGGTGTCACTGATAAATCTTTTACAATCCTCCTCCTTGACAACATCTGCAGCAATGATCAGGACTTGCTTTGCACCCAAGACCCTGCAATTTTCCCTTATCCCAAACAGCCTGTGCTCCCTCCTCGCCACCAAGACCAAATTCGCCTTCCTCCTTGCATACTCGTACGCTATTTGCTGCACGATCGATGAGAAAATTTCGCAAATCAATCATGTTAAGATATGAAAACTTGTCATGTAGTTTCTCAAAAGGAGCTCATGAATTTGTGTTTCTTGTTTCTTGAATACAATTCGCATGGTATCAGAGCAGGAGTTCCTGAATTTGAGTCTTTTTGGGCTCCTACTCTCATCGTAAGTTCCTCCAATTCAAGATAAACATTGAAGAAACTTCAGTTTCTTTGCTTGTGGGGGAAAAAAATATGTTTTTTGGATCTTAAAAGCGAACATGAAAATAGATTAGTTATAGTTAAAAAAATTATTAGACATGCAAGATTGATTTATGTTCTTTTTACCTGCTTATTCAAATTAAACCTCTTTTACATCATAAGTTTCTTCTAAAATGCGAAAAAAACCCTGTGTCAAATTGTTTCAAGACTAACAAACACTTAACAAAATCAAAGCAGTCCATGAATATCCAAAAAACATGACATGCAGTAATTAATTACTCCTTTTTTTCCTCTTATTATGAAACTACTAATTTTTAGGTAAATGTGTGTTTAATTTACAGCATTAATTGGAACATACTGCAACTTAATAGCTAGCTATGAAACACAGTTAGAGATGTCAATGGGTCGAATTCGGGGCGAATTTTTGAAAATCCGAACCCGAACCCGACTCCAAACCCGAGACCCGAACCCGAACCCGAACCCGAACCCGAACCCGACGGATTTTAAAAATCCATATCCAAACCCGAACCCGACCAAAAATCCGAAACCCGAACCCGAACCCGAACCCGAAAATTTGAACCCGAAATAATTATTTCTTTTTTCAATATTTCAAAATATATTATATTAAATCTAAATTTTTAAAATATAAATTCAAATATAACATCAATTTTTTATGTATATATTATATATAATACAAAATAAATTCGGGTTCGGGTCGGGTTCGGGTTCGGGTTCGGATTGGGTACAATCAAAATCCATATTCGAATCCATATCCGTCGGGTTTCTATTTTTGATATCCATATCCGAATCCATATTCATATCCATCGGATATATCCGTTTCATTCGGATTCGGTTTCGAATAAAATTTCGGATATCCATATCCATTGACATCCCTAAACACAGTTGCTTCAGATTGCTGTAGAAAGTAGTATTTTAATTTGTTTGATGAAATATTGTCGAAACAGTGCTATTACGAGAAACACTACATTATTATATATCCCTTCAAGAATTTTTCTACAACAGAATCAAAAGTGTTAAATTGAAGTTGCTTTTTAAACTCAAAAGCTCATTTCTACTTCTGCTTTTTTTTTTTTGGTTTATCGTATACTCTGCTAAAACTACTGCTGTCAAAAGCAAATGGTAAAGATGTATAGAACTTATCTGGACAATAGACCATTTTGATTCGATTACGAAACCTTTCAAAATTTTAGTTTTAGTATTCAACCTTCGAATTTGTTTGATTTAAATCATTTAATGACTTTTCAGATACAAAATTTGAGCTAATTACTATTCTAATAAATTTATAGTGACAAAAATTATTGTACAAACTATATTAATTAAATCTGTAAAGATAAATGATATATTCAAATTTTAAAATGAAAGAGTCATGAACAGGATCAAATCAAATAAATTAAAAAATTATATAACAATATCGAAATCTTTAAAGATTATATAATCGAATCAAAATGGGCAATAGTTAAGGCAAATTCTATACTCTTTCGCCAAAATAGAAACAGAAGTAGAGTCAAACAGACCCTTAATATTTTGACTTTACAACATGCATGTTGTAAGGTTTATTACCTCTCCGATCGCCGACGAAGCTCCGGTGATGACAACAACCTTGTTCTCCATGTTCTCCCTGTACAAACCCTTGAAGACCCACTCCACCCCATGGATGAAGGAGAGGGTTGGCCATGCAAAGGCCATCATGATCATGCTTGCCGGGGGCACCACAAAATTCAGTATGGAGTCAAACAGATCCATTATTTTCTACTTCCACAAACACACACACACACACACAGGGGTTGAGGAAGAAGAACTTGCTATGAAGAGAGAGAGAGAGAGAGAGAGAGAGAGAGAGAGAGAAGGGGTTTGAGGAAGAAGAGCTTGCTATGAAGAGAGAGAGAGAGAGAGAGAGAGAGAGAGAAGGGGTTTGAGGAAGAAGAGCTTGCTATGAAGAGAGAGAGAGAGAGAGAGAGAGAGAGAGAAGGGGTTTGAGGAAGAAGAGCTTGCTATGAAGAGAGAGAGAGAGAGAGAGAGAGAGAGAGAAGGGGTTTGAGGAAGAAGAGCTTGCTATGAAGAGAGAGAGAGAGAGAGAGAGAGAGAGAGAAGGGGTGTGAGAGGAAGAAGAACTTGCTATGAAGAGAGAGAGAGAGAGAGAGAGAGAGAGAAGGGGTTTGAGGAAGAAGGAAGTTGTTATGGTGAGTGATTTATTTACAAAGAAAAATGCTATCTGTACAGTTTTGTACACATTAGAAATGTTAAATTATACAAAATATTCTCTAAAAGTTCAAAATCTTTAGCTAGACTCGTGATATGAACTTGAATTTAATAAAAGAACTCCAACTCCAAATTTTTTATTTTGATATTATATTAAATAATACGAAATAACTATTTTCTTTCAAAACTTTTATTTAAGAAAAAATTTAGAATTAAAAAAATAGATTTTTATTAAAAGAATAAAAATTAAATCTTAGTCACACAAAATTTAGAATATAAGATTTGTACTTTTGTTAAGTAGTATTACACAATTTACGTGGGATGAGATAAGAACTATTTTAGAGAGAGAGAGAGAGAGAGAGAGAGAGAGAGAGANGTGGGGGGTGGGTTGAGTGGCGTGACATAGGCAGTGACAATGCATGTGAGCCATGCACACGTAGTGCACGTAGGATGAGAAGGTGACGGGTGGAAGGGGCGGTTTTGGAATTTGGAGCTTCTCCCTTTATTACTTACCCTACCATATTGCTTGATCCGTCAACTTGAAAGCTCTTAATTTGTTTCACCAAAATTAAATAATAGTAAAATAATTTTTACTAAAATAATTAACTATTGTAATTGTTTTCCCCTCTTCTGTGCTATTACTGAAAATTTTAAAAAAACAAACACAAAAAGATGAGCTCGATAACTCCAGTTTCAAATCATTGATTATCTACCAAATCATGTTCGGATTCGAATTCATATTTGAATTTTTGAAAAATCCGTCCCAAATCCAATTCGTTGACATCCCTAGCAGGAATGGCTCATGAAATTGAGCTTGATCGAAAGCTAGCTCGACAGAGATCGCGAAAGCTGACCAAATCCCAATCTAATCCGCACCCAAATTGATTTACAGGTGAATGAAATTAATTGACCCGAGTTGACCCGAACCCAAATTAAGTAACTTAATTGAGATCCAACAAAATCCGAACAGAGAAGAGCCGACCCGAACAAATTTAAATCAGGACCTAAGAGTAAACCGTGCTTCGATCATGCGGAACTCGCAAAAATTTCGAAAAGAAAAAAAAAAAGGAAATTAAAAACTTTGTGATCTAAGGACCCTCAAAACAGATGTAGAAACAAGGAGATGTATCTGGCTTAATTAAGATTGATTGATTTTGTTTCTTCTCGTTATATAGAGTGCAGTATTGTTAGATGGAGTGTTGTTGGTCGTGCAGAGTACTAAAAAATATATTATGTTGAAATTTTTCAACAATTTTTTTTCTATATTTAACATTGTTGTTGTTGTTGTTGTTTTTTTTTTTTTTCTTTTTTTTTCTTTTTTTTAGCGTAGTTAAAAATAAATACAATTGGGAGTACGTGCAACAGTTATAACTATATATATATCTTATTTGGTTACGTAATAAAACGTGCTGCAACTATAAATAATTTGTTTGATTGTATGCATTTTAGAAGCGCATTTTTGAAATTTTATCTTTTTATATGTGTGATGAGATTACATCCAATGTTGAAAAGAAAAATATTTGTGTTTAAACAATAACTAGAATTATTTTTTTGAAAAATTTACTATCTTCAACTGCTACAATTGGTAGTGCGGTCAATTTAGGTGTAATTTCAACTACTATAGTTAAGCCTCTTTGTATAGTTTTAACTGCAGCAGCAGTTAAATTCAGATGCATTAAATTAAACAATATATTTGAATTTACATGTAGAAACAGCGCTAACAAAGCACTATACCCTACATATCTGTGCTGGGCCTTACCCTTGAAACCGGCCCATTGAATTCTCACTCTCCAAACTAGCCTTTCCCAGCGTAAATGGTAAAGAACTAATAAATGAATTGTATTCGAAATTTCGAATTTGAATTGTCTTTTCATTCTGTTTTAAAAAATAAACGAACGTGGATAACATGTTTTTTATTTTTCTCCAATAAAGAAAAAAAAACCTCGATGGGTTTCAGAACTTTTTATCATTGCTACAGTGGTTACATTGTTTGGTTTGGGGATAGGAATAGGAATAGATCCTTATCCCCTCTTTATATCCAAACGCTAATTTTTTACTCGAGAATAGTAGTTCTCGGTTATTCCCACCAACACCTTTATTTTTTATATAAAACTAACTAATATTTTTTTTATTCTCGGGAACAACCCAATTTTTATCCAAACGCTATTTTTCTTATTCCCATATTTGTACCTATCCCTGTAATAGCTAGTTCTTGCTTATACCCGAACCAAATGAGGTTTATATTTGAAGAATCCAATTTTTTCATGAGTAATACTATATGCACTGAAATCCCCAAATTTTTATTCTGCGCGCTCACTCATATTTTTAGTTTCCAGAAACATCTGTAAAATGAGTTTTATAAAATTTAAATTTAAATTTTTTTCTTAATGTACAATGTTAAATAATATGAAATGATCGATCGTTTGTCTTTGTGAAAGTTCTCAGCACCGAAGAATGGTGTTAAGTGCATATTTTTGACTTGCAAACAGTATTTACTGTCAAATACAGTAGCTAAAGATTTGGCGAATATATAAAAAGTCTAGGGTCAAATGCATACAGCTCCCTGCAAACATAGCCAATTGCGGATATATCCCTGCAAAATTGAAACTTCATAAGTTGTCCCTGCAAAAGTCCCAAGTTATGCAGATATGTCCCTGCAGTTAACATCTGTTAGTGAGCTGTTTGTTTTTTAACAGCGAAGTCGTGAAATAACCATTTTACCCTCACAAATATATCCCTCCAAAAGTTTTCCTCTTTCCCTTCTCTTTCTTTTCCTTTTCGGACCGTCGAAGCAAACGACGGCGGCGGCGGCGTGGGGTCAGGTTCGCCGGCGACGAAGAAGAGGGAAGAACGCCGAGCACCGGAGCTCTACCCGGAGCTCGTCGCCCTCAACGCCGTCCCCTCCCTCGTCGGCCTCCTCGGCCACGACATCGCCGACATCACCGGCGACGTCGTCTCCCTCCTCACCGACCTCACCGATGCCGACGTCCTCGGTGACCACGACGACCCCACACACACCCTCGTCGTTGCCCTCGTCGACAACAACGCCCTCGAGCTTCTCGTCCAGAAACTCGCCCGCCTTTCCTCCTAGACCGACCCCGACGAGATTCTTCTCCCTCGCCGGTGACGAAGAAGAGGGAAGAGAAAGAAGGAAGAAGGAAGAAGGAAGAAGGAAGAAGAAGGGAAAAGAGGAAGATGGAAGAGGAAAAGAAAGAGGGTTCGCCACCGTCGCCGCCGTCGCCGCCGCATCTCCTCGCCGGCGACGAGGAAGAGGAAGAGGAAGAGGAGGAAGAGGAAGAAGAGTAAATACGTCAATTTACACTATACTTAACCATGGTTAAGTATTTTAACCGTGGTTAATGAAAAATTTCTAACAGATCTGGACGGTAGGGACATATCTGCATAACTTAGGACTTTTGCAGGGATAACTTATGGAGTTTCCAATTTGCAGGAATATATCCGCAATTTACTATGTTTGGAGGGACGTGTGTGCAAATAACCCAAAAGTCTAATGAAATTTGTATTGATGGTAGGAATAGAAATGTGCTTGTACGTACTGTACTTGCCAAAGGAAGTTGTATAAAAATAGTACTAGAAAGATTTTAATTAAAAAGTTAATGCTTATAGAGATCTCCATCTAAACCAAAATGAATAATTCAATGAAAAAATTAAATTGAAAAAAAAAACATACATAGGAATATGATATATATATATATATATATATATAGAGAGAGAGAGAGAGAGAGAGAGAGAGAGAGAGAGAGAAATGAGCTAGAATAATATTAATAGTATTCGGGCTTTTTTGCTATTCATTTTTTAACTGTTAGATCTACACTTTAATCAATTTCATCTTTTAGATCATACTATTCAACCAACTACTCACTCAATCCTACTAAATCCTAGAGAGCCACTATCATCCTAACCTTATAATTTTTCACCAAAGTGTTAAAAATTCGATAGCAAAACAACTTAAATACTATTAATAGTATTCCATTCCAATTTCATATATATATATATATATATATATATAGCAAATCCATCATTTTTTTTTTGGCCTTTTTGGTCAAAGTTCCCATCTTCAAAAAATCAATTTGTTCATCTCCCTAGCCCATTTTTTCTTTTGAGTTTATTTTGAATTGGTATGAAATATTGAGTGGTCCTATAGATGAGTAAATGTTTGGATAAGGGACAACCCAACTTAAGCTTTAAGAATAAGACATTTTCACAAGCATTGTCTTGTAATCTACTGTGCACCATTTCTTTGAGGCAATAATAATTCTTGTGGGTTTAAATGTTGGCATTTTCAAACCCCCCCTCCACTAAGCAAGTGAATGGATATTTATCCAAAATTAAATGAGTTTGTTAAAATAATGACATCCAAAACCATGTAGTTGATAATACCCTTCTTACCTTACAATGGACCCCTCATGTAATCTTGTTTAAATCAAAACTCAAATTCTTCATATTTAATTAGATGCTAAAAAATAGATTTAAATTAAGACTAAGTACTTTCACACTTCAAGTAGATAAAATTGATGATCCAACTAATTGTTCGGTTTCGAATGAGATTAAGGGCCCTAGAAATAAGATTATGAGTCTTTAAACCAGATACTTTAATTTGGTGTTCCCGATACTAATATAAAAAAAAAGTTGTTTGAAATATTTTAATATAAGTTATTTTTAATTGCGGCATTCGAAAAATTATTTTATCAAGCAGCACTGCGTCCTACAGCTTGACCAATTTTATTTTGTTTTTTGAGAGATAGGTAGCATGCTATCCGCTTCGTTTATTTTATTTAGAAATAAATTTAGCTGAAAATGTGAATCAACTAGGATTCGAACTCGAAACCTCGGGTACGTACCAACCACCAAGCCCTTTGCCACCTGCTCTAGGAACAATCAATAACTTGACCAAATTTTGTTACTAGATCTTTTTGAAGAACAAAATTAATGAATGAGTGAAGATAGAGATTGTTAGGTAATTCAAATGTCATTGGTAGAGTACAAATGCCTTCATATTGCTTTTGGACTAATCTACTTTTTTTAGGTACTTCTTAACAACTCTTAAACTCAAACAGTAACAAAGGATTAGCCTCAATAAAAGGATAATATTTCCTACTAAACAGTGCAATAAATTTAGATATTTAATTTCAATCCAAGTCAAAAAATTAAAAAAAAAGTTAATTAGACGTACTTTTGTGCGGCACCTACACCGCATCATCTTTACCACAAGCCAATCAGATCTTTTTCTTTAAAAGAAAAATATAGTAAAAATATTTTTTTAGAAAAAATTATGATAGAATGAATGAGTTTTAGAAAAATAATTTGACTGCCATATTTTAGATAAGGTAACATGGCTGTCACATTTTAAACCTTTTTCAAAATAAGAATCACTGTATATAAGCAATGGTATATATAAAATTATATGTTTATGATAGAAAAGATTATACTTAAGGATTTTGTCACTTTTCATGAAAGTAAAATATGACATAAGGGACAAAAAGTTTGAGCACCAATCGAAATAATAAATACCTATTTAAATGTATGATCATCTTATTTAATATATCTTCTGTAAGGCACATACTATTGTATCTTTTTTAATGAATAGTGTACCGTAGACTCTCTGAAAACACGCGATATTGAGGGTCTTTTAATCAAATTTAAATTTACAATTTAAGAAAAAAATTTCATACAGCTCAAATTATTACCGGATAATTTATTTCCGGATTAATTTCCTACAGCTCCATATAAATATATCGAATAGCAAATATATCTTTACAAAGTTTAATATTACATATTTATTCCTGCAAAAGTACAGTGATTTTTATATTTGCTCCTCTGGTTTGTTATTGTTAGAGTATTGTTTATTTTTTAACAGAGAATAAATAAAATAATATTTTTATCATTACAAATATGTCTTTTCAAAAATCCCAACGGTTAGAATTATACAGAAATATCCTTCCAAAAATTTCCAACGGTCATTTTTTTTTCTTTTCTTTTGCCATCACAAATAATATAAAGGAGTTAAAAAATCAATTTACCTCATTTACTAATTAGAGTTAAGTATTTTACCTATGGTTAACTATATTTTTCTAACAGATCCTAATAGTAGAGATATATTTGAAAATATTAGAACTTTTTTATGAATAAATATGAAATGTTAAACTTTTTAGAAATATAACTGCTATTCGAATATCTTTATATAGAGTTTGTATGCTTTATTTTCACATGCTTATGAAAATATTGGGCCGGGAGGTTGTTTTGAATCTCACAATAATCAAGGGGGGTTTGTGCAATTTGTCCAATTCTAGGCATGTTGGTTTCCACTTTCACAACAAGATACGCGAAGTTGGACTGAGAAAAAGAATAAATAAAAAAAAATTAAAAAAACGAAGTAAAAAATTATATTTGGGCGAAAAAATAGTATCTGTGCCCAAATTATATATCTCATCTCCGAGATTCACGCGGCAAGGTGCGATTTTGATCCGATCCCCCTCATCCCACTCCCATTTCCTCATCCGGGCATCGTTGATTTCGCATCCTCCGATCAGATTTGTACTAGCGCTCCTTAAATCTTTCTCAAAGATCCCAAAAATCGGTTCTTCGGATCAAAATTGTGCTTTTGATGAGTTTTTGAGGCGTTTGAATTCGAGTGATTTAGTGGCCGTTGAGATTTCTTCGGGTTTTTGAATTTGGAGTAGGTTTAGTGCTTGTTTTTGCTGGATCTGCGGTGCCCAGTTCGTTTTGAAAGGATTTGTGAAGTGTTTTGGGGTTGAATTTGGTTGGAAATGAGGCTCCTTTGTGTAAACTAATGCGGGTTGTGTAGTTTTGTGGTGAAGGGGGGCGGTGGTTGTTGTGGTTTTTGTTCTTATGGGTTGTGTTAACGCCAAGGCAATTGTTAGAGATGAGGATGGTGATGTGATTAAGCGGGGAAGAGGATCGAGTAATTCGTTGAGGCGATTGGTTAGTGTAACGAAGAGGGCGGAGGCAGAGGCTGCTGCAGAGGCGGAGGAGGAGGTTGTGGCGAGAGATGCCGAGGCACCCGTTGGGAACGATGGAAGCACGGCAAGGCTTATTCAGAAGCCGGGCGACGGGGAGACGAAGGTGCTCGCGGCTTTCGATAAAGCCAGGGTGGGTGGCAGTGAGGCAGGACACCGGAGAAGGGCAGTTGCAGATGGAGGGCCCGACGGGGCGGAGCCGGGCCTGCCAACTGTTCGGAGAAATGCCAAAGAGGAGGAGGATGAGGGCAAGTTGGGAATTTCCCATGTGCCCAATGGGGTCGAGGGTGAGCACGCAGCGGCAGGTTGGCCCCGCTGGCTCACGGAGGTGGCGGGGGAAGCGGTGAGAGGGTGGCTGCCGCGGAAAGCAGAATCTTTTGAGAAGCTAGATAAGGTTAATTTGCTGATCCTATGCTTTGCTCCTTGAATGTTTCTCTTTCGCGCATAATTGCTGTGTATTATGCATTGTGGTTGAGTCTTAGTTAGTTTGTATTTATTGTCGCCTCTTAACCCTGCTTCTGCTTATGCTTCTGCTTCTACTTCTGCTTCTGCTTTCAGCTTCAACCAACTTTAGTGATGTGTCTGACAAACAGAATAGCATGGACCTTCTCCTGCGAAAGGAAGCTGTAATGAGATTTTGAGCCCCAAAAGCAAAAATTCCATTTTGGAAACTTTTTGAGTGTATCATTAATGATTTTATGAATTGAGATACACACTTAAGATTGTGATATAAATCTAATGAAGGTGAATATAGAATAATTAACATAACTAGCTGAGCAGGCAAATGTCTAACTGTGTTGAAAGGGCATGTGGTCACTGTGATTGGTTGAAACGTATATGTTTCTTGTCGCCAAGTGTAAGAGTATCAATATATTACATTGCTTTGTCAAAATATTGTTAGGCTTGATTGGCAGTTTTAATGCAATGCATATATCTTCCTCTTTGTCAATCATTTTTCCTTTATTTATTTTGACTATCTTTTATCTTCATCCTAATGGTGCATAATGGTATTACTGATTATTATTTTTTGTCTCCCGATTATCCTAAAAATCAATGCATTGTTCTTATGTTTCTCACTTTCATTTTTTGATTGTTGATCCTCTGATTGACCAAAATGGCCAACAATTTAAGCTCCACATGTGAGTGTTATATAAACTTCATTCAACTGTTAAACTGATATACTGGTTAAGTACACCACATTTCCAGTGCCTTCCTAGTTTAAGTTTTTGATCTACTTATTTCAGTAATCTTATGATTAGCTATTATTAGTAAAACTAGTGCTGTCATGTCAATCTCATTTAAGTTTCTAAACTTTGACAGTTTAGTCGTGTTATTTTTGGAAACTTGCTGATTCGGTATTAATTTCTTAGATTTCTCATTTTAGTTGTGGGAATCCGTGTTTGTCATTACAGTAGCTCTACATAATCGGACTTTGTTTGTGTATAGTCCTTTGTGGGAGGTGTTTCCAATTGAAAAGAATCACACTTTCTAAAAGTTTCAACATGTTGTCTCTGTTCATCCTCTTGTTGCCGTCCTGCTTTATGCTGCTGCTGCTTGAATTGACACTGAAAATAACTGCTTCTTCTGGTTTAAAGTTGCCTTTTGAGTCATTTCAACAAACTTATGACATGATTTAAGAAATTCTATAAGCAGTTGAATTGATTACAAGTGACGTCAATTTCCAGATTCTAGCGTAGTTATGGTCATTGCAATTTCTTTATATTTTTTAGTGCTTTTTAAGATGCCTTACATGAATGGGATGATTCACCTTATTTTATGATCGTTTATGTTATGCTATTCTTCCAGGATCTTAAAATTGTTATCAAATGTTTTTTTATTCTTTTCATTACTTTTGCCTATAAACAACTTGTTGCCTATGATTATTCAGATTGGACAAGGAACTTACAGCACTGTGTACAAAGCCCGTGATCTTGAAACTGGCAAAATCGTCGCGCTTAAGAAAGTCCGATTTGCCAACATGGATCCCGAAAGTGTCCGATTTATGGCAAGGGAAATTCATATTTTACGCAGATTAGACCACCCAAATATTGTGAAGCTTGAGGGCTTAGTTACGTCGCGTATGTCAAGTAGCTTATATCTTGTCTTTGAATACATGGAGCATGATCTTGCCGGACTTGCTGCTACACCTGGGATAAAGTTCTCCGAGCCCCAGGTGTGACAATATACAAAATCTTTTTTTTTCTCCTTACTATAAATTTAATGGTTAAATCACAGATTTAGTTCCTGAGATTTTTTCCTAATTTTAATTTTGTCATCAGAGCTACAATTTTGACAATTTAAGCCCTAAAGTTTGTTGTGTGACAACCGACACCCAGCAAATTGGAACTCATGTGGATGAAACTGAAATCAGGCTCACATTTTGGGATTAGATTGTCAGGCTGAAATTCCAAGAACAAAATTGAAATTGGATTCAACGTTTGGGGACACATTGTTGAGAATCGTAACTCAAGAGGGAAATTATAGAAGGGATCAATTTTATAGATTAACGTAACTAATCCAACTTTAAAAAAAAAATATTTCACCTTTCCATTTATTCATTCTGGCTAATTTCATTTGCAGATTAAGTGTTATATGCAACAGCTGCTTTGTGGGCTCGACCACTGCCACAGCCGAGGGGTTCTGCATCGAGATATTAAAGGCGCGAATCTTTTGATTGACAATAATGGCATACTTAAAATAGCAGATTTTGGTCTTGCTACATTTTTTAACCCTAATCAGAGGCAGCAATTGACTAGCCGGGTTGTGACGCTTTGGTATCGGCCCCCCGAGCTTTTGCTCGGTGTAACAGAGTACGGCGCGGCAGTTGACCTGTGGAGTGCTGGTTGTATTCTTGCGGAATTGCTTGCTGGGAAACCTATCATGCCCGGAAGAACTGAGGTATGCACTATCTCTTTTGATTTTTTCCATTGATCCATTAAGAGAAAGACCCCAAAATAGCTTTGCTTGAGTATCACTATGAACTAATATATGAATATTTTTAAGATGAGAATTCGACAGCATTGACTACATATAATGGTGAAGTTGCTTGTATTGTAATATTCCGAATTCACGTTGAGAAATCACGAGTTAGTAAATATCATTGGAACGTTAAATATGGTCGTAAAAGGAAGATTAGAGCACTTATTAGAGGTACTTTCTCCTTTAACAATTTTCCTGTATAATCTCTAACTTATAGTTGTAATTAAAGTGTGCCGGGGGAAGACGTGCATTTACGTTGCTGGTCTGTGTTTATTTGTTTACTACTTGTACATCTCATCCAATCAGCAGCCTAGATGTGATTGGGAGTCACAGACTATGAAGGTTAGATTATATTTAAATAAAGAGAGCCAAGCAGATATGGTTTCTTTTTTATTTTTTTTTCTTTTTTTTCTTATTTTGGGTTGGGTTGATAATCAAAGTGTGCTACAGTAGATTGTCATTCTATTTAATTGTAAGATATTTTACATCAATGATTGAATATTGCTAGGTGGAACAATTGCACAAAATATTTAAGCTTTGTGGTTCTCCATCTGAGGAGTTTTGGAGGAACTTGAAGCTGTCGCGAGCGGCCATTTTTAAACCTCAACTACCATACCAGCGCCGTGTTTCTGAGACATTTAAGGATTTTCCTCCTCCAGCTTTAGCTCTTTTGGACCGCCTGCTTGCCGTGGAGCCCGCGGGTAGGGGAACTGCTTCCTCGGCTCTTCAGAATGAAGTAAGTTGGTTTTTGTATCTTTGGCCATTTGAGAAGAGAAATTGACTTATTTTGAAGTTTGTAATTCAAATTGACCGATTTAATTTTTACAATATCGGACCAAAATATTTCAATACTGGATCAGTATATTGGGGGTTTTTCAATTCATGAAGAAATAGTTCAAACAAAATTCCAGAAAAATGGAAAAACTGGATCAAATTGCAAGGTAAAGGTGGATTTTTTTTTTTTTGGTAAAAAAACCCTAGTTTCTTTGTTGAATCAGCTTTCCTAGCCTTCTTTCCTACTATTGATCAGAAATTTGCTGAATGTTCCTCTGTATGCTTGTCGACTTCATGCCCATGTTCTTCAAATATTTGTTTTAATCTGTGGTGCGTAACTCTTTTATCTTTGGACTTCATACAGTACGATTAAATTTATTTCAATTTTCTTACTTCAAGATCTGAAAGTTCATCTTATTTATGTACTATATTCTGTTTGAAAAGTTTGAAATTCTGTAATACTAAGTTCAAACCTAATCTCTTCAGTTCTTCACTACGAAACCTTATGCCTGTGATCCCTCAAGCCTACCTAAATATCCACCAAGTAAGGAATATGATGCAAAGCTTCGAGATGAGGAAGCTAGGAGGTACTTCATTTTTTTTTTTTTTCTATGCTTATTAGAAACATTTTAATTCTTTAGTCATATTAGATTACAAAAAAATTTGCACAAATCTACTTTAGCTGTTGTGTTTATTTATAATAAATTGGGTGGTTCGTTGGTTTAAATAATCGCTTATTGACAGGCAAAGAGTAGCTGCTTTGAAAGGCCAGGGATCTGAATCCGCACAAAGGAAACCACTCCCTGTTCCTGCTGCCAATGAGTTGCAGGTATTTTACTAGATTTTTTTGTCACATTTTTGGGAGCTATTTTAGACAGAGCATAGGGTAATTTCAGTTCAACCCCATAAATTGACGCATCGTCTCCTATTAAGCTCTTCTTTATGTAGTGCGTGTGTGCCTTTTGTTGCAATTTTATGTCATTTCTGTTGAAATATCAGTGCTTTTCTCGTCTGAACTTTAAATTTCATGAACATTTCCTACCTACCATTTTGGTTATGGGAGAAAATCAGACGGCCTTTTGTTGCAAGCAATCCACCATCCCCTTTTACACTATTTTATGCAGAAATCCTATATAAGAAAATTAAAAAAAAAAAAAGGAATGATGCCAAACGAGGCCTAAACTAACACCCTCCCAAAGAAAAGAACTTTAGTACGTAGCCCTTTTGCATTTTTCTGTTCATGAACTGGTAGAAAATATCAAAAAGTGACAAATCATTGAAAAATATCTGTAGTGCGTTTTTAAGATCATATTTCAACATTTGCTAAAAGTCCCATCGAGGGATGATGAGTATTTAAGGGCCTTAGTTGTAGGCTCTATGCATCTTTAGCTCAAACAGTTTAGACACAGTTTTGTTGCTTACGAAGGTGGTTATAGAATTTTATGTTCTTTTGTCTCGTGCAGAAACGACTGGTACAAGAAAACCCCAAAAGCAGCAGCTACAAGTACATTACTCAAGAAGACGGTGGCTCAGGTTTCCCGATCGATCCACCTGGTGGAAAAGTGGAGAATGGTTACCCCCGACGTGTACCTTTGGTGACTGCTGGCCGTTCATCCACAACTTCGGGGCGGTCGAATGGTCCGGATTTGAAGGCACAGAGACCGTATGTGGCTCATGGCAATGGCACTGGTGGTGCCGATTTTTCTCACTCTTCATATTTATCAAGCGGCAACGTTTCTAGGTTGGATAACATGAAGGAGAGTTCTCGACAGACTTATTTGAATGAGCAGCGATCAAGATATAATAAACTCGGTGTGGTCGAGGCCTCTGAGAAGCAAGAATGGGGGCACCACTTGCTTGATAGGCCTTCGTCTTCTCATAGAAAGGACGATGTAGCGGGAAGCAAGGAGCCTATTGTGGTAAGTTACTGCTTTATGATTCAATTCACGGGCTTCTACATATATCTCACCAAATTATCTATTTACGTACGTATGTCTGTAATCTGATTTTCACGTATACCCCTCATAGGTGTAGCTTCTTACAAAAATACCTTAAGTTTTAAGTCACCTATTTCATGAAGGAAATATTTATACTTTTCTTTGTTTGGGCTTAGTTGATCCACCAAAGAACTTCTTTTTAGAACATTGTAACATTCGATTAAATGTTGTTAAAATCTACAATATAAGCTGCGAAATTCAAATTATAGTCCTTTCGTAGTAAATGTTCGGTTTCTGCTTTTCATTATTATTATTCTAACATGCACGCTATTACTCGTTCAGACAAATGGTACTAAAAAGAGAATCCACTACTCGGGACCATTAATGCCCCACGGAGGGAACTTTGAAGAGATTCTTAAAGAGCACGAGCGGCAGATCCAACAAGCAGTTCGACGAGCGCGCTTCGACAAGTCAAAGGGCAAGCAGTATGGTGAGAAGGGCCTATCAGAAGCTTTACTATATCCTAGCCGAAACGGGCGATCGGATCGTTAAGAAAAGCTCGATTCAACACTAATTTTTCTTCTTCTCGAGGCCAATTATTTCTATACATTTGTAGAAAATCATGGTTCCAAATTAGTATAGCCATTCATACTCGCTTAAAATTATTCGTTGCTACGCCAAGATCAGCTACCCATAACCATCAATTGTACATTCTGTGGGAGCATCCGAGTTGGTTGTTTGGGAAAGTGTTGAAAATTTCGATTTCGAATTTGCTTAAAGGCTGTCGTGTTGACCAAAATATGTGAAATATAAGTGAATATCATTTCATCAAGATCTAGCAGAATCTGTTTAATGAAAGCTTATTCTGTATTTGTTCTGTAGTTGAATGCAATATTCCCATTGATTTCTTCTTGTAGCTTTTGAATGTTCTCTACAGTTTCTTTCACTTCCAAACGTTTCTCGCAAAATATACTTTGTTTTTGGATTCATTACATTTTGTGGATACATTTTGGCCTGTTTGTTTAGAACCTAATTGACTATTAGTTCAAATAGTGCTTGTTTGATTTAGCTTCTTCAGGAGTAATGTCTCATTAAATTGTCAAGGAAGAAGATTAAAATGTTTTTGTTTTTTTTTTTGAAACTGCAAAAAAGCATTTTATTTTCGCCATTTCTTTATATTTCCTTTTTGAGTAAATGCACAAATGCATTGTTATACTCTGAGAAATGCATGAAACTATATTAAGAGACTGTTTGGTTGATAGCACTTCAACCTGCATTGCCAGTGTAACTGCAAGTACCAAAAATGTTACTAGCTCTTGTGATTAATAAAAAGAAAAATCCTATAGCCCTTTGAATTGAACCTGATTATTCTCAAGTCTCTGAATTAGCCTAAGCTCCTATTTGGCCCTATAAAGCATTTGGCTAACCATACACATTTTGGAGCTTTCAATGCAGTCGAAAGCTAAAATAAGTTTTTTAACAACCATAAAGTAAAACATGTAATTCAAAGCACAATGCAACTAAATATACAACCAATAAGAAGGCCTATTTTGTCGAAAAAAAGCTGCTTCACTTGGGTAACAAAAGCCAGAGGAATGTCAAACAAAATGTCTACAGCTCTTAGCTCAAATGGAAACAAAATGATCTTCTATACCATAAAGATAAGAAGATCCAGTATACAACCGCTGCTAGATTCATCAAGAGTCTTGAAGAAATTTTATGGGCTTCTTCGAACAGCTCTTCTCAAGCAACACCTTTATAAAAGCTCTAGCTAAGTTAAACAGGTCCTAAATTCTGATATGTAAATCCTAAAAGACGAAAAGCATTTCTCAACCAAATTGTATGCAAGACTCGGCGGAACATTCAAGACAATAATGTGGCACAGAATATATAAAAAATCCAGAGGAAAGTTTATACAATACTTGTTTCATTGTAAACCAATTTCACAACAATTAAGCACAAAACTTTGGTTTTCGTTACCCAACAAAACAAATCAAGCTGCAAAATCTTACAAAATTATGAACTAATCGATGCTTAAGCCCAATTTTAAAATCAATTTGTAGAGAATTCCGCATTGCTTAAGAAAATGGCAACAGGATTTCCAGGAGAAGGGGGATTCTGCGTGAGCAATGAGACGTGCGTGCCCGCTTTACTACGAGAGGCTTCGTCACTTGGATCAAGAATTTCAACATGCTCAAGGCCCAATTGCCGCTTTATCAAGTCCGTATTCTCCCTTAATACCTCCATTTCACCAAATGGCAGCTTCAAATCCAAAGCCCGTGGACCGACATCCTTCGTCTCATCCTTTTTGAATTTAATAAAGGGCATGCATAGTTTCTGAATCTGTTTGAAGTTCGAATCCTGTCCAATTGAACTTTGCTTTAATGCTTCAAGTATCTCTTCATTAGGGGGAAAAGAACCCTTCGCCACGTCGAATTTGTATTTGAGTATCCTCAAACACTCTGCCTTCCACCCATCATATTGTTCATTCACATATATAAGCCCTGCTGTTAACTTGTTTTCCTCTGCTGGAGGAGCAGGAGCCCCTTTTTTACCTTTTTTGGGACCCGATTCCTGCTTCTGAAGCAGCTTTCGCATCAAAACTATTGAATCTTGCAAATACTTGTTAGCGATTCTGAGAGTAAGGTCTGGGGCTTCTGCTTCTGGCCACCCTGCTTTTATCACAAACCCTTGTTTCTTCAAGAGGTTTTTCCAAACATGCTCAGCATAATGTGGGCAAATAGGAGCTATAAGCCGGGTCTGAACATCCATAAACCGGAAAAGAAGGTCTCGATTCATTCCTCCTGCCCCGCATGAAAATCTATACTCATCTCTCGCAGCTTGAAGGTCGTAAAAGCCGGTCTTAAGTGCTTCTCTGAACATAAAAGCATTGAAGTGCTTTTCGGACAACACAACTGCATAATTTATCTCATTGGCAAATACCTTGTCAGCATAAGTGGATGGGGGGCCTTCTCGCAATGAATTTTCAGCAGCCAAAACTTCTTCCATCCATGTAAGCTCTTTCGTAAGCCTTAAAATAGCGGCATTTGCAGTTTCGAAAACAAAATTTGCATCATCCATTCCGTCCCCTGCATCCGCAAGAGAAAACCTAGTGGCGTCTGATGAGAACTCTTCTATGGCTTGGCGAAGGGTCCGGAAGTTTCCAGTGGATTTCGACATTTTCTCCGAATTTAACATTAAATGCCCATTACACCGAAAGCCGGGAGGCCAGTGCTTCTTGGGTAAAAGAGCTGTGTGATTATAAATACAAAATGTAAGGTGGTTTTGTATAAGATCTTTACCTGACACTCGAAGATCAAACGGGTACCAATATTCAAATTCTTGCTTCATCTTTTGCAGCAAAGAAGTTGGTATTTCAGATTTTGGTTCGGGCCCACCACAAAAGACATAATCCCAAACTTCATCAGTCATCTGTTCAGGCTTTATTGAAGAATTATCTGAGCCATACATATTACCATTTTGCAAGATGTGGGCAATGGTGTAATAAGCCATGTAAAGGGTAGAATCAGAAAGTGATTCGACAAGGAATTGCTCATCCCAAGGAATTCGAGTTCCGAGCCCAAAAGATCGCGAACAGGCCCACTGATTCAACCAGCTTAATGTATGTCTGAACCCATTTTTTGTTTCCTCACAAAAAGTGTTCATATTTTCTAAGCAGTCCTCAGCATTTTTCTTCCACTCTTCCTCACCATAGGTAATGTACCACTGATCCGTGAGGGCCACTATACATTCATCCCCTGATCGCGAGATTACTTTCTTTTCGGGCTCACTGTACAAAACTGCTAAGCCAGCCTCCAGAAGCTTGCTCTTAATTAACGGCTTCGCTTCTTGAACCTTCTTCCCTTTGAATTCTCCTACCAACATTGTACCATCAGTGAAACCTTTTAAGTATGTAAGCCTCTTTGCCTCCGCAAGCTTCTCTTTGTCATTTTGGCTCTTGATCTTAAGATCGTTACACACCTTTTCTGCCGATTTATCCCCGAATTCTGGGATATTAATTATCGGAAATACCTCGAATGGCAAAACCCACTCATCATTAACTCTGTATTTCTTCCTGAAATCTGGCTTTGATTTTAAATCTTGCAATGCCCTATAATCATCGGGTGAATCACTCGGAACACTTGTCACTATACCGGTTCCTTTATCCGTTAAAATAGTGAGCATCGGAAGTGAGTAAATAACTTCATTAAAAGCAAGAGGAGATTTCAAAGGCAAACCGATCAAATCATAGCCAGATAACTCAAGCAAGCACATTGGTTTTTCAGGGATTTTTGATAAATTCTGATATGATAGATTAAGCGCAGCGCGCTCAGTAAGAATAAAAACATCAGCCTCATTGATCTCAAAGGCCCCATACTTCCCATCTGGCAATACCCAACAATTTGTTTGCCCATACATTGTTTCGGGTCTTAACGTAGCCGCAGCCAAATACACTTTTTTACCTTCCAAAACCTTCAACTTTTGAGGGAAAGGAGGAATAATTTCCATTTTAATTAAAACATATTCTTGCGGAAGAACCCCTTCGCCAGAAGCTCTATCGTGATCCGCACAAGGTTGACCATCCAATGGTGAATAAATAGTATATCTTGTATCCTTCACAATCTTTCCCATGTTCTTTAACTTATTCATTTGCCATCTAACAAACGAATCGTAGAATGGGTTCATATCAGTCGTTATAAAAGACCGCCTCCAATCACAACCCAACCCAAAAGCCTTGAGGTCTTCTTTCGCCAAAGGGGGGAAGTAAGTGAGCCAGTGATATGGGTCCTGAAACTTCGCTATCTCCTCATCGGGAAGACCAAAACTTCTCATAATTTCCCATTGCGACTTATCTCCACTAGATTTGGCCGCGGCTTTTGATCTCTTGCTCTTAAACTTATCAGGTTCGGTTTTGCTCTCGGTAGTGACTTCGGGGGCCAAATTTGATTTCTCTTCCTCTTCTACGGAAGGGAAAACGGGTGGATTTCCGAACTGCTTTACTTCCCGTGCAAGCTTGTCTGCTGAGGCCTTAATGGGCATTCCGGTACAGTGGAAAGCGAAAGGTAAGAGGACGTTACTGCCACGTAGGCGGTGGTAGGCAGCACCGAACTCAAGTTTAGAGATAGAGAAGGCATGACCAAGGTGAAGTAAGCCATTCATGTAGGGGTAAGGGAAGTTGCCAAAGAACTTCTCACCTTCCTTTGGTGTTTTGCTGCCTGGCTCTGCCTCGAAAACTTTGTTTTCGTACCAATAATTTTGGATCTCTGACTGTATTTTAAGTAACAGGTCCCTGCGAGCATAGCTCCTTCCTCCCTCCGTAATTGTCGACATTCTTCTAATCAAATTAGTTGAAAATTAGATATATGAGCAGCGTAAGTATAATTTCAAGCAAAAAAAATGTTGTAACTTGTACTTCTAGTCACGCCAACACAAATCAAGAGAAATGACTAAAACAAATAATCAATTTACCATATGCAGATTGCAAAACTTAGGGTAGCAGAAACAGAAAAGGGGGGTGGGGGGATCAGCTTCAACTTTGTAGTAACTTAAGGTAAGAAAGAAGACCATCTTCAAGAACAAGCAGCCATGAAAAGGTAGGAAGAAGAGAATTACACAGCAAAAGCAACTACACCCATATCTAGAGCAACATATTAGCAACATATTACAGAGATATAAACAAAAGGTAAAAGTCTATGGCGATTCCCTCAAAATTTGTGTTATTTCCTAAACTGAATTGAGTGTTCAGTATATTAGCAGCTATGATAGCTATCATTAGCTAACCGTTAATGAAAATTTGCAGCTCCGTCAGATGAAAATGTTTCAAACAGTAAAATTCAACAGAATCACCATTAAATTTAAGAAAATTCCTAAAATTAATTGACGAAATAACTAAAATGAAAAGAATTAAAGGTTAAGGGAGTGTACTCAAAATAAAATTAATATACAGTCCTACTTCAAAATAACGTAAGAGTTAATCCAGTCACTAAAGTACATTTTTAGCAAGAAGAAATAATTCTACATTCAATTACGTCCTAACTCTACATTTCACAAGGAGAACTCACTTCAAATTCCAACTATCACTCTACAAGCACCCAGAAAACCCTAAAACCACTCAAAATTTAAACCCATTTCAATATCATAATCAGCAGGTAAAGAATAATTCAAAAAAGTAACAACACAAAAGAGCATCTTTTCTCTTCTAATCCAACACTAGGACTATAAACAACAACAACAACAACAACAATAAACAACAACATGAAAACAAGATCTTACGAATCCAATCAAAGATTAGCTACACAATAAGAGATTAGGAGATGAATTCGAAGATGAAATAGAACTGAGATCGAAAACGTACCTGATTAGGGTTGGAGATGGCGCCGCAGAGAGAAGCGTAGAGTGGGTTTGGAGGAGGACGAGGAGGGGGCGAAGAGGGCGGGGCGCCAGGAGAAAGGAAGAGGGAGACTCTTCTCTAGGGTTTTGGAACCAAAACGAGGCGGATTTGGACGATAAAGTCCGGTTTAACGGGTACTTTTGAAAAAAAAATGAAACCCGATAAGCCGGTTGAACCGGACCGGGTTTGGATCCTAAATATGGACCAGATTAGACCCGACAAATGATCCAACAATTGCAATTCCTTTACCCTGCTATTTTTTTTAGTATAATCAAGAAATCTATACCTCTGTACCTATACATTATTTCTTATAGTTTTACCATATGGCAATTTCTCCTTCACCGTTACCTTCTCCTCCCTTCTCACTTCTTGATGCTTCGTCTTTCCATCTCCCATTTCTGTTTGATATTCCGTCTTCTCAGTTGCTCACTTTCTAATTAATGCATTCATATGATCAATTATTATTTGAACAAATTACTTTCACAAGAAAAAATTAATAAAATAAAATTTCTTCATACTCTTTTTTCTTATATTATTTATATTTATTGATGTCTCATTGCAGCTCAAAAATTTTAAAATTGTTATTTTATTAATCTTTTGTTTTTTTTATAGTATTAACCCGTCGCAATACACGGGCAACTTCACTAGTACTTATTATATTCTTAAGAATGATGAAAATATATAAGAATATTTTTATTTCTCTCAAACTAGATAATTATCTGAAATATGTTCTTACTATTTGTTAATCAACTTATTTTTTATATTAGTAGTTACTTAGTTGTTACATATTATATGAATCTATTATTTTTATTGAAGATGAAGTTCAAATTCTTTCAGACAAACTAGAGTTTAGGTAAATTTTTTTTGATTGTTTATTTTTATAATTACGGAACTGGAGTTTCTTTAATTGTCTGTTTATATCTAGTAGAAAGTGAATGAAATAGAAACTAAATATGTGAAAGATGAATTAATATTTAATTATTATTTCTCACTTTTTTTTTATAATTTATTTCGATTTAGGATAGAGCAAAATTGATTACATAATTTACGGTCAAGAATTACTTCATCCCTTCTTACTTTGGATATAACAAATATATTCTATATGGACGGAATGATGACAAAATAGTAACAATCAAAATTAAGTACTATAATTTTTAAATTTTAGAAGACAAAATAAAATTTTTTTAAAAATAAAAAAGTAACATCCAACTGCTGATATTTAGTAATGAAGATTTTTCTAATTTTAACACCACAAAAGATAAATAGAGAAAGGCCCGATTGCCCTGCAAGGTTAACAATTTTCTTGCCAACCATACCCGACAACAACTAATATAACTTTTTTAAAATAATTTTTTAAAAAATATTTATTTGACAAAATAACTCTTTTAAAATTTTATTTGGCTAGCTAACCTTCTTTTTGCCAACTTTCTAATTATTCTTCTACTCTGGTACTGAGTTAGACGAAATAAAATTATTTGACTAAGTAAATTTTGATAGAATTATTTAACAAATTTTAATGGTTTATTTGAAAAAAAAAAAAAAAAATCCAACAAACAGGATAGGATAGTATCGGGTTGCCGGGTAGGGTTAAAAATTGCTTTGCAAACCCTACCCGACAACCTACTAGTGTATAATAATCTTTATTTTATCTATCCTGCCCTTCTCACAAGAAGAGCAGCTCTTCTTCTTCGTCTCTATCCTTGTAGTAGTGTTTCTCTCTCTCTCCCTCTCTCTCTCTCTCTCTCTTAGGGAGAAAAAGGGAGAAATGGGGAAGAAGGAGTTGTTGGCGTCGGCGCCATGGAGGGGGGAAGAGGAGGGGAAGGGCAACAAGTTCAAGGACGCGAAGCTCCGCGTCACGAACCGCCCCGGGGAGACGCCCACCATGCACGTCCCCACCAAGAACAAACCCCCGTCGAAGCGCCGCCATGGCCACGACGACGACGGCGACGACGACGACGACGACGACGATGTGGCCGAGATCGACCCCGAGCTCCGGTACAGCTTCCAGAGGAACTTCCAGGTCCCCCCTCCTCTTCAATTTAATTTCTTTCAATTTAATTTTGCCCCCATTTGGTCATAATTTCTTTTTGTGTTGATTTCATATGTATCCTTAAAAAAATTTGAAATTGCAGATTTATCCCTGTAAAGGTTTACTTATCAAAGTAATATGTCCTTTAAAGCTTCAAAATATGTAAATTTATCCCACAAACGCCTGCATGTTGAAGTAGACTCTTGGGTGAACTAGAGTTCAATTAAAAATTGCTTCGCATCTTTTCCGTTGTTTGTTTTTGTAGCTGCAGGACTGAAGTTTCTCCAATTCTGTTTTTTATTTGCCAGAAAGTGAATGACGGGAAAATTGAAATTCTCTATTGTTAATATTTTGTTATCTTCTCGCTCTTTTTATTCGTAGTTAACTTCGGCCTAACGTTGGTCGAAGTCAATTACGGTATTTTGGAGAGTTTGAGTTTCGATTGTAGGTGAAGTTTCAGTGAACCAAACAATGGAAATGGGCATTCACGGCAGAAAATCACTTCACCCCTATCAACTTTCGGTGAAACAGACACATCCTTCACTATCATTAGTTGTCTGTTAAATTTTCACCTTTTGGACTGTTAAGCTCTTGTAAAAAAAATCTTTTTTTTATAATTTCTTTTATAGCTTGTAATTTGTAGTTCACGTAGAGTGGCATGAAAATTAGAATAAAAATATTATAATTGATAACTGATTTTAAATATAAGTAGAAAGATATTTATCAAATAGTAGAATGGTCATTTTGTAGAAGAAAAGTCAACTTTAACCGGTCAACAAACAGAGAGGATAAATTTGCAAATTATGCTATTTGGGAGGGATATGTATGATATTTAAATCTCTATATAGGTATAACTATGCAATTTTATTACTTTGTAGGGATGTATATCCAATTGACCCCTTTTTTTTCTCTTTCCAATTTTCGGAGTTAACAATACAATTTAGAATATATTTTAATTAGTTTTCTTGTGGTTTTGTACATTTTTACTTTGTCATCCTATGGTTTGAAAAGTAGCACTTTGGTAACATCTGTTTTCTTTTTGTTTCTGTCTAACTGTGAGAATCTACTGTTAAATGGGATAGCAAAATGATAAAATATATTATAAAGCATGGGTGATGAATTACAAGATAGTACAATCCTATAATTTTCACTTCGTAAATGGTATCATTGTACTACTCTATTTGACGGCAGATCCTTACGGTGAAACAAAGATTAAAAAGCATGGGATAGCAAAGTGATCTCTTTTTAAACCACGTGTTGATAAAATACACCAAATTACAAGCCTATAATTTTCAGTTTATTGACTTGTAGTTAGTAAATTGTATCATTTTGCTACCCTATTTAGTAGCAAATCTTTATGGTGAAATAAAAAGAAAGCTACAGGGTAGCAAAGCGACACTTTTCAGGCCATAGAAAATGCTCTAGACCACGCGAGGGCTAATTGAACGTTTCCATCTTGATACTTTAAGATTTTCCTCTGTCGATGGTTGAACGTTTCCATCTTGATAGTTTTTTTGTAGGTTATTCTAGTTTTAAACAAGTAATAAATTGCTTGTTTCCTTTTTGTGCCAAGAAGAGTTGCCCTGTTGGGGTTTTGAGAACTCCCCCATCTCGAGACCTATCAAACAGAGATTGGATCTGTTGGTTTTTCACATTAGACATGTTAAATTGTGGAGCGATTATCATTGTATGGTTGCTCTACATGTTCATGCTTACTGAAATTATTGCAATGCACTAGTTTGTCGCACAATTTTCCTAGGTGTATCTATATGAGATTGGATTGTGTTGATTTTCATTTTATAATTTATTCGAACATGAAATCATTTTTGTTAAGGTTTTAAGTATGGCCATTATCAGGCCGGGCTAATTATCAGTAGCCTATATCACTGCACCTGGTTCCAAATAGGTGTTGATCAAGTGAATTTGAGAAAACGAATCAAATTTCAACATTTTCCATTTACTTTTTATATACCATAATCTGGCTCAGAGGTCTACTGATGGCTAATCTAGTATTCCTTTACATGTTATGAGTTAAATTTGAAATTTCATCTTAACATTTTATACATTTGTTCCTGAAGAATGGGGATTGATTTGTTCTCAAGAGATATGAACACCTCTATTGTTTAAATGCAGCTGCATAGGATTAGTTAAAGGATTGAATAATTTTTTACTGAGCTTCAACCTATATATTTTGACCGAAACCATTTATTGGAAATTCTTTCCGTATCCATATTTATACTAAACATCAAATTTATGTTTCTTTCCTAATGGCCAATGGTAAATATTGGAGAGTCCTTTTCTTCAGAAACTGCCTGGTTGTATTGTTTAGACAAAAATTTTATGGAAATGCCTATGCTGTAGATTAATTATAGAAATCACCAAAAATTTAAGGTGGGGGTTTTGATAACTATGTGAGAAAAACCTATAATGTTTGAGACTTTATTGCCTATGCATTAACTGGGGACAATAATGATCAGTGCAAATTGAACAAGCTTTCTAAATGTAGTGATAAAATTAAAACAACTACTTTTATTCAAAACATTTGAAAGAACCTTTTCGCGAATATTCAACTGATTTGAACTAGTCTAAACTGCTAAACAAAGAGGTATTTCCGCAATGTGCGTGTTCACTTGTTGCAGCTGCTTGGCCATTGATTTTCTAATTAAATGTTTCTTTACATGTTTGCAGTTTCTACAGAGGGTTTTCAGCATCGATACTGTTGTGAAGCCTCTCCCTCCTGCTATGGCATACAATGTTTCTCGCAATCTGCACTTTTTCCTTCGCATCTTCACACAGTTTTGGGGTAAGTTTCTGCTGTTGATATGGGATATGTATAGCATGTGGAGGTAACTGCATGTTACATTCACTCTATGCTTGTGGTTTTACAAATGTTCCATCATATCTTAAATAACTTTTTAATGTTAATCATTTTAAATTATTTGGTCCTTTTGGAAGTCAAGCGGTGTTATATTTGTGAAGTATTAGTTTTGTATCCTATATTATGTTGTTATTATATAGTTAATATCACTGCATGAGCTTGCGCTACGAGCAATTAATAGGTCTCGTATGTGCGATTCACATTATTGAGTTACATAATATGGTTCCTATTGCAGCATGTGCTGCAGACGGATTACTTGGTGTTCAATTAATTATAAGATCGATCAATACTAAGCTACCACTAGTTTTCTAGGCATTTCGGAAGGGACGGTGACAAATTGATAGCTAGAATAATTGATTACTGCCCAAATGTTGCTTAAAATACGTATGTCAATCAGAAAATTGTTAGGTGTCAGTAAGTATCCAATGCCTATGTGACCAACCAATATCTTCTCATGAATTATTTATCCAAAGCTGCAGAATCTGTGCGAGACTAGGAGACTCCTTAGGTTGGTACTTTCCGATGTACTAGCTGTGGTAATTTAAATCACACCATTAGAGGTGATCTAGAATATTTTGAACATCTAGAACCTGAAGAACACAATTTTGCGAGCTCTTTTACCTATGTGTCGAAATGTCTCAAAATTGACAATTTTAATAGTAGACTATAAGGATTCATTAGATTGGTGATGGACGATGATCTAGCTTTGTTGAATCATACGAAAGGCTGAAAACTCAATAATTTACGTACAAATATTATAGCCATTGATATTTACATTATAATTATTTTCATACTTATTTCCAAATCATTATCCATTCCAATTCTGCTAACTATTATTTAGCTCAAAAATGGTAGGACTCTCTTTCCAGGTAAGTTTGTTATAGTTGCTCGCATTATCGCATAGTTGTTGGAAATCATTTAGTGAAAGTAAGTGTGATGAAAAGGTAGTTATGATCGCTGAATTTATGCTCTCCTGCAGATCCTGAGGGGATTGCCGGTGCGCAGAAGTCACTTGGACTAGGGCAGGAAGAGAAGGGCCGCCGAGTTCGCTGAGGATGGTTCTTTTTATGTTTTTGTTAGTGGAACTGTGATTGTCAACTCTTACCAAAATGCGCGTCATCTTAATCTTGGATTGTCTTTCGTAGTTTATAATACTATTCCAACTTAAATTATTTTTGTGTTAAGTATTGAGATCGTTCTATTTATGCAGAGCAATTCGAAAAAGCACTAATAACTTTTTCATAAGAGCCTCCTCTTCAGCTACTATTTTCTTAAAACTCGTGCTTTTGGTGCACGCGAGTGCGTTTCATCCTCTTGAGAGAGACAGGCCTTTTGTTTTCCAAGCATTTGGTTCCTAGAAGCGATTATCTGCAAAGTGCTTCATGTGAATGCCTCTTTATGACACCGTAGCTGTTTTGACCTCTCTATGTGTTTGTATGTGTGTTTGCTTCATGGATTTTTCCGAAACTTTTGGTTAAGTACTAGCAACTATCTATATTTATAATTTGGTTGATTTTCAAGGTCCTGTTTGTAACTTTGCATACATCAATCTCAACATAGTGGTTGAAAGAAAATTAAGTATGGATCGTTAGATAGTTAATGTGCGGGCCTATTTTAAAACGGCCTATAGTTCAGGTGGTCTCCATACATTTTCTCCTCATGGATCATAAAAACCATGCACTTGAGGCCATTGTATTAAGAGCTATGCTACGCTACAACCCTTTTATTACGACCCTTGTCATTAAGAGTTTTTTTTTTTTTTTTTTACTTTTTTTTTTTTGAAAAAAAAATTAAAATCCCTTAGATAAGGAGTTGTAGTGTTGTACAAGATTGAAGAGATTACAATTATTTAGATTGTAGATTTAGCATTTCTCTTATATTAATACATTGCGCTAACTCTATGATATAATTTGAGTATTAATAACTTATCAGGTTCAGATTCAGAACCTTTATAGATCCAAATTGGATCTGATCCATTTTATACCTTATCGGATGGGAAAAAATATATATTATTGTTTGTGCTGTAGTAGAGAGCAAAAGTAAAATTCTGTCCCTCCAATTAAGTGTTTCTAATATCGCAACAAAATTAAACTGTTAGAAGTATTTCACTGTTTTAATATAATGAGCGTTGTTTAAACAGCAGTTCATGAATTACCAATACACGTTATAGGATTGATTCAGTATTTAGGACTATTTAATACCATCAACCAAAAAGGATTAGAGAAAAAGTAAATAAAAATATATTTCTCATCATTGCGATCTATATATTTTTAATGAAAATAAATTTAATATTTTTTGCATTGCATTTTCTCGTTACAATGTCAAATGGTGCCTTAGTTTGTATGAAATAGTATTAAAAAAGATTGTTGCAAATGGTGCATTTTTATTAATGAGATTATAATAGTGGGAAATTTAAAAAATAGAGTATTCAAGAAAAAGGTTCAGAAACTAAACTGCAGTATTAGAATAGTGTAGGACCTATCTATACATTTCACTCAAAAGTTTAGAAACTTTCTTGCAATTCGAGAATAGTGTAGGGGCTATCCATACATTTTACTCAAAAGTTGAGTAACTAAATTGAAATATTAGAAGAGTTCAGGGGCTATATATACATTTACCCCCTATCGTCCACCTCCGAGGCTCTATACCCGACTCCGAGAGAGAGAGAGAGAGAGAGAGAGCGCTGTAGATCGATCGAGCTCGGATTCGAGGTCATCAATGGGGATCCTCGGCGACCACATCGAGGAGGTGAAGGAGCACTGGAGGAAGAACTTCGCCTTCCTCGACTATTACAAGAAGCTCTACGGCAGGGAGAAGCCGCTCCCCAAGTGGACCGACGCCGACGTCGAGGAGTTCATCGCCTCCGATCCCGTATACGGCCCCCAGGTATAGCAATCCCATCGATTCGGTTGATCGATCCCCCCCCCACCACCCCCCCCACTTGTTAGGGTTTCAGTTTTTGCAATCGATTTGATGCTTCTAGGGTTTAATCTGATGTATCCGTATGTTTACGTTTAGTTCTTGATTTGAGTGTGTTTATTTGTTGATTTGAATCGATTTGTCGTGTTTGGTTTTGATTAGTATGTGCAGTACTGTTTGATGAAGCGCTATGATAACATTGCCCAGCAGATTGTTTCTGCAGCAGGATCGGAAGCACCAAATTGGAACTTCTGCTTTTGAGACTTTGAATCTCATTTCTGCTTGCTTCCCGCTATAGCAGACTCGGACGAAATATGTGCAAACCCTACAATTTTCATGATTCGCTGCCAAATTCTCTGGTAAAGCCTACTCCTTTGAAAGGAGAAGGAAAACCGCTGCTAAAACCTGTTTCTACTCCTGTGTTAAGCAGCAGCAGGTTCTGAGCATTTGGCAAAGGAATTAATCCGAAACTTCCGCTGCTGCTGCTGCTGCTGCACAAACGAAAATGAGATATTGAACCTTCAAAAGCAGAAGCTCCAATTTGGTGCTTTTGATTCCATAGCGAAAAAAGCTGTTGTGGATATGTTAATAAAGTGCTCCTAATAGCGTTCCTGACAAAACACTTTATCAAACAACATTATACCCTAACTCAGGTCCAAACAGGTCCCAAGTCTTTAAACCCAGCCTCAGTTCTCTACAGGTGGCAGTGGTCTTCCTTCACTGCACAAATGTGTAGAAAGACATTCTCATACTGCATTTCCCCGTAGGTTTCTAATGATAAAATTTGAGGCTCGTACCCTTTTTGAGTTGTACAATAATGGTTGAAAATTTAAAGCCATGGTAGCACATATTTACAATTTAAAATTACAAGAAGTTGGAATGTGCAGACCAAGAAGTACTGACACTCCTAGCTTTGGGTTGTTATGTGTTTCTTGCTATCTAGCCTATCTGATATGGTACACTGCATTGTTCAATGGCTGATTGTACTTGCCAAAAGGCATCAGGTTGTTGTACAAAATGGGCAAAATGGGCATGTTAAGCATCAAAAACTAAATAGTTTTGTTTGAGAGTAATTTTAAGAGTGGATAGTGTTATCTTTGGTAGAGTGTACAATTCTTTATCTGTAGTTACATTCTTGTTGTATTCTGCACATAATAGCAGATCTTACCAAAGCATTTGTTATCTAACTCCATTTTTCCCCTCTGTTTACAACTTTCTTTGGTGCGAGTGCGCGAGTTCGCGTCCATCTTTGTATGTGCTTATGTTTATATGTTCCCTCACATACATAATTTAACTTTATTTTGGTCATTTTGGTCTCCGACTGCATCACAAGTACAGTTAGGATAAAACAGTTGAGGATCGAACCTAGAATTTTCATTTAGAGAAACCCATGTTGAGGCTTATATATGCTAGTAACATAATCTTGAATGCTTCACTGAAACTGTTTTACTTTGACCCTTTTCTTTTTTGTTTTCTTAATGTTCAGTCGTCAGAATATCTTTCTGGTTCTAATCATGACAACCTTTTGTTGTGGCGTCTCTAAATAAATATCTTGGCCCTTTTAGTTGAAAGCTTTAAGGGAATCAAGGAAGTTTGCAATTGCTGGAGCCCTTGTTGGTGCTGCTCATTTAGGAGGTGTTTCCTTCAAATATTCGAAGAGCCCACATGGTATGGTATCTGGCACCTTTGTTTTAACAGTGCACACCAATTTTGTGTCGAAATTCATATTTTGGCTCAAATGGTCTCTTGTTGTTTTGGTTCTTGATAGCAATATTGTATCATTTGGAAAGCGATGTGTTAATATCACAATTGTTGGTGCTAATCTTCTGCTTTATTCTCTGAAAAGATTTTCAGCAGATACTCCATAAGTTTAGATTGTCTGTTAAATGGTTCATAAAGCTATGAGACATTTCTTTTTCAAATTGCTAGGTTTTCTTAGGTTGTGCTGAAGACTAACAACAATTTACTGCACTTAAATTGCCGTGTTAAGCTTAAGCCTGATAAATGGTTGATCCTTTCTTGGAAAATTATTGTGTGAAGAATATTGGTAAGACTCAGCATACGGTGTTTGCTAATTTGAGTGACTTTGATATGTGATAGTTTAATGAATTCTATTTGTCAGGCTATTTATGAGGGTCTCATCTAACATTCAAATGATGGTTAAAGCTTCACAAAATCTAGTTTCCATACATTGACCTATATTTGGAAGCAATATATGGTTTTTAATTTTTAGGTGTACTTGCTCGGAATCGTACTTCTCTGTTGTGGAAAGATATATTTATCCAAACAGCATCAAAGTGAATTAATAATGCTAATTGTTAATAAAGCATACTTCTTTTCTTAATAATGTTTTAATTACGGCTTTGGTTCCTACAGGTGTAGTTCTGGCGACGGGTTTTGGAGCCCTCTGTGGTGCCGTCTTTGGAGCCGAAGTAGCAGAGCACTGGAATCAACTCTACAAGATTGACAAACAGGCGGCTAATCTCAGGTTCCTCTATTGGTGGGAGGATAAAACCCTAGGTTAGTTCTCTAAGATCCTGTCTTCTGTTGTTTCTTTTTATGCAGTTTTCACCTCTAGTTCATAACCAAGAATCCAAGAAAAGCTTAGAACCATTCATACGATGTTTGTGGAGCTTTGTATATTCTAAGAATCTTTTCAAAGTAGCTCAAAAATCTATTGCTAACCGTTTTGTGATTATGATGTGATGTTACAAAGAAAAATGGTCATTATTTGGGAGCTATTTAAGGAAGGCCTAATGTTTTTCTTCTCTAATGCGTATGTAGTTTCTCTGATTGCTTCTATTATCTTTATTGTATCTTTTATGTTTGTCTACAGGAAAATGAAGAAATCAAACTCATGTTCGTTTCCTGCATCTGGATCAGTAGTTTAACAAAATGTGAATTGTGAGTTCCGGCAATCGGTATTAGAACTATATTTTGGCTTCGTGTATGCTACCTCTCAAATAAATAGCATGCTGTGTGGCAACAGTTATATTTGTGTTTTTAAAGTGCTATTTTCTGCTATTATGTTGTCATGTTTTCTCTTCTAAATCATCATTATGTCGCTTTTTACCTCTTTATCTGAGCAGTACCGGTCAAATGTTTTAAATTATACTCTGTTTACATTATATCGTCTTTTAATTTATCTCTCTTTGGATAAGTTGTGAGGCTGTTTGAGGTTTACTAGTAGGAGGTTTCTCTTTTGGAATACTTGAGCAGTGAATTATATTTTTGATGGATAAAAGAGAAATATTGGGGTATTTTTCTAGATCTGCTAACTGAGCTGAGTTTTTTTTTTTTTTTCTAAAAAAAGCTAAGCAGGGACCTTTTTGAAACATTATGTTGTCATATATTAATTAGTGACAAATTCTAGGGGGTTATTCATCTAAGCAGCGATAATCTTAATGATTATGGAGATAACAGTGATTAGTAGTGGGGACTGATAATTGTAATGATCAAGGGTAAATAAAAAAAAGGGCAAGAAAGTTGTTTGAGAAATTAGGCAAAGAACCCTAAACTGATATGTGGAGACCTTTCTGTAGATGAATATGAACCTGTAAAAGCATGGACTAGCTGTTTTCCAAAGATGGCAAGAAATGACTTGATCCTATTTACAAATTGTAGAATTGCCTAGGTTACCTTGTAAGATTCTCAGAAACTTTGCTTTTGTTCTTTGTTTCACACACAAATGGAGACCAAAATATTATGTTGTTTCATCTATTTGAGTGATTAGAAGTACTGTAGAAGGTTAGGCAGCCATCACTACTACAGATACAAGATTTAGTGGCGACAAATGTCGCCACCATAGCCAACATTGTCGCCACTAAAAACGTTTTGGCGGCGACAATCTGTCGCCGCATGCCGCCGCCTAAAACCCCGTCGGTAAAACTATTTGGTGGCGACAATGTGTCACCGCTATAAGTTAGATAATTAGCGGCGACAAATGGTCGCCGCGAAAAGTTAGATAATTAGTGGCGACATACCGTCGCCGCTAAAAGTTAGATAATTAGCGGCGACAAATAAGTGTCGCCGCGAAAAGTTAGATAATTAGCGGCGAGACTTTTTTATGACCAGTTTTATGGTAGCGACTATTATCGCCACCATTTTCTGATATAAAATTAATTTTTTTAAAAAATATAATTGGTAGTAATAGATATTATTGATTTAGTATAAATTGCTAAAAAATAACATATAGTTATAAAAATTTCTCATTCTTAAATTTTAACCTTTAATTTCAATTTAAGCTTCTCAAAACCAAATAAAATTTGGGACAAAGAGAGCCGATTCTCATAAATATGAGAGAAAGCTTTCCAAACAAACGACAGATCAACAATCAGAAATTCTACATTTTGCATCGAATTGTGTCTCTCACAACATAAAGAAGTTTGGGACAATATATATAAGTAAAACTGAATCATCATATATAAGTAAAATAATCACCCAACAAAACCAAAAAACAAAACACAATAATAGTGTTTTTGTCATTTCCACATGCTATCAAATGTAAAGTTTTCAAAATATGCCTAAATTTTTAAACTTGATTCAATACATCACCAATGACCTGCCAAAATATTTCTCATCACCACCTCTTATAAATCTGCAAACAAAAATGAAGAAAAATTAGCTTTTCAACATTTGTTGATTCCTGAATTTATAACGCAAACAATATAAAAATAAAGAGGCCAAGTACGTAGATAACAATGTTTTCTATGAACTATATAACAGCCAGAAATCGACATTAATTCAATTCATGTAACCAAATATTGAGCATTAAGAGTAACACAGAAATTGAGTAACTTTGAGAAATCAGAATAATAATTACAAATATGACTAATATTACATAAAAAGAAATTACAAAATAGTAAGATGTGAACGCGAATGAAGTAACAAGTTACTAATGCGAATGAAGTAACAAGTAACAAGTAACAAGTAACAAGTAACGTTTATTTCAGCTCATATTTCAATCACAAACAAAACAATCAGATTTGAAGCGCTTCAAATCTTATTTTCTTAATCGTACAGTATTAGATATGATNTATGTATATGTATATATATATGTATATATATATATATGTATATATATATATATGTATATATATATATATATATATATATATATATATATGGTGATTGAAACTTGAGATTGAAGAGAGTGGTCCCTTTGTTGGGAGAGAGAGAGAGAGAGAGAGAGAGAGAGAGAGAGAGAGAGAGAGAGGCAATGAAGAGTTGCAGGAGAGGAGTTAAATCATAGTAGATGGTATAATGTAGTGTGTGCATATGAAAAGAATAGACCAGGAGAAATCATTGTCTAGACCTAGACCACAACGTCAACCGTGTGGATCGCAACCCTCAGAAGTTGCCACGATATGTTATTACTTATCAGATACTCAATCGCCAAATAACTTTGTCATTCACTGATGATATGTGGCGACTTCTCAGCGTCTGTCTCAGAATGACATTCTAGTCAATACTCTAATCCTAATTCTAGAGCAATTCAAATGTGTTGAAGGAACATCAATGCAAATGTATAATCTCCCCTCTTTTTTCCTTTTTTCTTTTGGTTAATATGCTTGTAAAGATGCATTCAACACAATGATTTCTTACCCCATCAACATCTTATGTATTATAAAAACATCATCATCATGTAGGGTGCAATCCATTGGAGAGTTAGATATTGAGCCATAAATGCTATATATATTTACATATGGATGTCATTGTCATTCTCCTACCTCCAAGCTCCACATAACTTTCGAGAGGGGTGAAGCTTCATCTACTTTGAAAAAAGCATAAATATGTGGTCCCCTATAGATACTTAATTTAGGGTATATAGGTGCTATATATGGATCACCTCCATGAATAGAAAAAATGTAGCCCTAGTAACAAAAGTGGAAATATATGAACTTTTATCAGAGCATTTAATGCAAGAGAGAATAATATATATTGTGGTCCAAACTCCAAAGTTGAAAAAGGATTCAACAAAACATTTTGGGGTTTCATACATAAGCTCTATAGTTACACCAGCCTATCTTAAAAAAAAAAAAAAAAAAAGAAGAAGAAAAATGGTTCTATTGTTACATTCCTGTAGAACTTCAATTCTCTGAAAATTATACATGCATAACACAAAATTGAGCTATATATGTTTAACTAATTTGGGTAATTATATGAGGGAAAAATCCGAGGCGTAAGTGTGGGCCTCACGAAAGCCCCGATCGACTACGGCCTGGTCCGATTCGGCCCAACAATTCCAATTATAGTCACTGGTGATTTAGAGGTCATGCATAATCATTTGGATTAAAGAGCTTTCCCCCACTATCACCACATGAATTAACAAGAATATACCTCCACAAATCCAGAAAAATCTTAAATAAGGAGCTCCCCATTCAATCTTATCAGGTTCCCTCTAAATCTGTCATTCAATACAGTGTTGAGATTCGGATTGAAAACTTTAAGATTGGAATAGATCTTTAAAATTCACGAGTAGAATCATATGGCCCACCAAACTGTCTATGTGCTCTGCAAATCATAGGATGATTGGGTACAACTAGGCTAAATCGAAGGAAGGCTAATTGAAGCACATACTAAATAATTCGGAATTCGCGATGATGAGTTATATATTGCTTGCACCTAGTGTATCAGTATATCAGATGCAACCCTTTCCTAACATTCTACTGCAGAGGCCTTAAAATTGGAACACAACATATTGCATGTGTTTATCAGCGCAATTGGCTAAGAGCTAAATGGTTAGTATCTAAAGTCCCAAGTTCAAAGTCCAATACCTTTACATTTTTAGCTAAGTTCATTTCTAAACAAAATGAATGAAGTGGGTAGATTGTTATCTTTCCCTTTCAAAAAAAAAAAAAAAAAAAATGCAAGTGTTCTATGAATACATCAATAGGGCATTGCAAAGTGGTGTTGTTTAAAATTTTGATTTGAAGATATTTATCATCAAGTATAAAATCTGACCCATGATATGTTGGGCATGCATGCATGCACTCTTATTTCTCAACAAAATACAAGGCTGCAACCAAAAGGGAGATGTAATTTTATAACTTAATTTCCTTCCTAGGGTTAGACACAAACCTTTTTAAAATCTTAGAATTAAAAAAAAAAAAAATTGATATTTAAGATTACTGCAAAAAAGTTTACCCTTAAATGATGATGTTGTAGGATTACAACTACGTTTTAGTTGCAAATCGAATCTCTCATTTCTCAATGACACTAAGTATTACTTAGAATGAAAGAAGATTCCCTTAGCACAAAGGATTTGGATCGTCTATATATAGATGCTAGCACTGCAAGTATTAAAATTGAAATTATTAATTTTATTTTATGTATTTTAAAGAAGGAAAATTAAAATTACTTTTGAGCTTTTCAAACTTTTTTTTTTTTTTTTGAGAGAGAGAGAGAGAGAAATAGCTAGCAAGGTGTCCGCTTCTTAATTTTCTTTTTCTTTTTTACAAATGAACTCAGTTAACAATGCAAAACAACTAGATGTACATTGAATTTATGACCTCAGACATCAATAAGCAAGCTTTTAACCCTCAGCACTACATATTTGTAACGATCCGACCCGTTAGCAGTAATAACTTGTTGGGTAAGAAGTATAAAAGCTAAGTGCTATATGAGGCAAAGTACCACACCAACGAATTTGATGGGACTCATCTCTTGAACCCGTAAGAATTACCTCTAATATTATATCGCCTAGTAATTCTGGTTTGTATATTTGTGATCTGGTTTGGACCTGATGAGAACGTTAGGATCTAAACATGTGGAGTATGTAACGCCCCGATAGTGTCATGGAGTCTGTAACGCCTCAGTAGTTCTATATCGGATGAAAAATAGGTTATAGTTGGAATATACAAGACTTCCACCTTAATAATAATAATTAGACTTAAATATTTTGGGCTGGTAATTTAAAATTTATCGAGTTATTATTGCTAGCGGGTCGGATCGTTATACCCGTACAACATTAAACTGTTGGAACTCTATTACATCCTGCCACTCTTTTCCCTCCTTCCTTTATAAGGAAAGCCCCTCCATCCAATGCCAACCCCATGCAGTGCCCTTCTCTCTCTCTCTTCCTCTTCCTCACACCCCTCTCTCTCTCTACAGTGGAGTTCCTGGAGATCTATGCATGACTAAAAAAAAGCTATATATAAAGTGGTAATTATATGCACATATACCACGAAATTTGTATATAGCATAGTTTGTTTCTTCATGATATATATATATATATATATATATATATAGATTTCTTTTCCTATGTACATCTTTCTTTTTTTCTTTTTTGTTCATGGAAGAGGTAATTATTAACTAACGAAGCAGAATAAATAAGAGTTGTTTGATTGATTAGATCGGATACACGTTTTCTCATTCTCTTTTGTTTCTTCAAATTAAAGAGTTTAATCCACGGGTTTTGTTTTAGTTAAATTTTTGTACTTCTCTTTTATTTTGATTCATTGGTAGTTCCATATGGAAGTAGTTAAATCTATATGAGCAGTTCCCAGGTTGGTTCTTAATTTCTCTCACTTCCCAAAAACCAAAAAAGTGGGGAATATAAAAAATAAAAAAAAAACTTAAGGAAATAATTATATATACAAACTATTTTCTCATATAATTAAATCTAAATATTTATTTCTGTTCTTCTTTCATCCTCTAAGATCTAGCTCATAATAATTATTTTGTTGGAGTTGCTCAATTAAATTTGTTCACGCTTCACCTTGAATCCTTGTTCACCTATGAAATCTTTTAACCACCTTAATTAATTAAATTCTTCTTTTTCAGAAAAACAAAATTATCGATGGTATTTTTCCATAGATTTATTATTATTATTATTATTCAATTTGGTAATTCTTTTTTCTTCATTTTTTTTGTGAAATTCTACTAGCTAGGATTGAGCCTAGGTGGAGGTGTAGAGATAAATTATTTTGAAATTAATAACTAAAAATCAATTAGCAAGTTCAGATCCAGCCACATGCATGGTAGTTATTATTATTTTCATTTGTTTTGCAAGAAACCATAGCTCTCTCTCTCTCTCTATATATATATAGCTTCTAAACAAGTATATATGTTTTTGAAGTAGTGTAAATTGTTGCTTGACTCAGGGAATTGTGAAGGAGATCTAGCTAGAGAGATAATAATAATAACAATAACAATAACAATGGGGAGGGGAAAGATTGAGATAAAGAGGATCGAGAACACGACGAGCCGCCAAGTCACCTTCTGCAAGCGGCGCAACGGCCTGCTCAAGAAAGCGTACGAGCTGTCGGTGCTTTGCGACGCCGAGATCGCCCTCGTTATCTTCTCTACCCGAGGCCGGCTTTACGAGTACTCGAATAGCAGGTGTATAGATGTACTCAATTCTTTTCTCCTCCTCTAATTACCATTAATTTTGTTTTCTTAATAATAATCGGTAGAATTACCATCTTGTTAGCATCTAATATTATCAATATCCCTTCTCAACTCCAATTGAAGTGTCACTATATATATATACATACATAGTTTGCATCATTAAGGGATTTAATTATAAAGAAAGTAAATTAAAGTATATATTATTTCACTACCTGTTCAATTCATGATGGTGTGCTTAATTATATATATATATATATATTATATATATATATATATATATATATAACCATGAATGACCTTTGAAAATGGGAACTTTCTTGTATACTATAGTGTTATTTTACTGGTAATTAAAAAGATTTTTAAGTAATTGTATGTCACTTATATTATGGGTATTATTATATATGGACTAGGAAAAAAGTGCAGCTATAGCTAGGAGTTTGAGTTTTTTTGGATCAATTAATGTTTGCTTCTTTCTTCATTTCTTCTCTTCCTTTTTTTTTTTTTTCATTTCTCAAAATTAAGTTTCTGAAGGAGCAGATCTTCTATCTCTTGTCATATATGTGTGAAGAGTTCCAAATTAAGTATGTTGTTTACTTTGGTGAAGAGGGTTTTTGCCTCACTGAGAGATCTCTCAGTGTATATGCTATTTCTTTTCCTCTAATTTGATTGATATACTCTATACTCCTTTTTTTATATATATATGTTGAGGAAACTGTGAGAGGTCTCCTCTACTAATGGCTAATAATTTCCATGTCACCATATGAATACAACATGACTAGCTATATAGCCCTTCTATGGTATTTATTACAATATATATGCAGTTTCAATCTTTAGGGTTTCCTCCCTCCCTCCCTTCCCTTCTTTCTTGCCTTGCCTTTCTTGTCTTACATATTATGCTGGACACTCTAGCTGCAGTCATCTCTCTCTCTCTCTCTCTCTCTCTCTCTCTCTCTCTCTCTCCTGAGGAGGTACAGTTGGTGACAAAGAAGCATTATATATAGCTAGGCATTAGAAACAAGGTATATATTAACTTCTTAGCACCTCAAAGGAAGGTCAATGGAGAGAAGCCACAGTTTCCATCTCCATGTTAGAACACTTTACATGAAACAATCAGGAGACTTGCTTTTTGCTTTGTACAGATGAAAAAGAATTGAAGCTTTTATATTTGTTACATTAGAAGAGGAGTGTATATAACTGGTCCTTTTATTTAGCTGGTGTGTATATATGCATGTTTCCTTTGGGAGCTTAAAAAGGAAAAACTACACTGTGTGTCAAAAAGTAGTCAAGCAACTACAGAATCAGAGAGAGAGAGAGAGAGAGAGAGAGAGAGAGAGAGAGAGAGAGATACTGAATGAAACTATTCTCAACATACTTATTTCACTTTAGTGAAAGAAAAAAAATTCAAGTTATTTTATTCCACTTTTTGTTTGTTTAATATATGGCACATTTATATGCAGCTCTTTCATCTTTTGGTGCAACAGTTGCTTTATTGTAAGCAGATTTTAGCATCACAAGATGAAGCTGAACAGTTGAATTAGAGGCAAAAAGAACATTTTGTGTTTTTGCACCCTCTGATGCATTTGCTGCAAATACTAATTATATGTGAATATGCCATTCAAATTATAACTTTGTTTGGATTTTCATTAAAATCCATTTGTCTTATTATTCTGTGGCAAAACCTTCCGAAATGAAGTAAAAGAAGGGAATATAACAATATTTATGTCAGAAGAGATTTCAATAAGTAAAAATAAGAATTAAACCAACTTCTCTTACACAGACCCCCTCTTTCTTAAAATTATAGAAACCTGAATCATTCTTTCGATCCTTAAATCGACAATTTGAGCCATTTTATTCATATGGTTAATCGTTTAATCGTACAATGTATCCTTCAAAATGTGTATAAATAATTCGACTTTTCTATGTTTGTTGCAGCATAAGATCAACCATTGAGAGGTACAAGAAGGCCTGTTCCAACAGTCCAAATTCAAGCTCCACTGTAGAGGTCAATTCTCATGTAAGCATTTCTTTTTTCAAAAAATTTCATATCAGCATTTCTCGTAATACAACATCTTGGCAATTTCTCGACTCAGTGAGGTATAAATTTACTGGTTTGGACTAAATATTATCCATATATAGTTTGCTTATCAGAAGCCAATTGCGAAAATTTTCAGAGGAAAAAGATTCAATAATAGTGCTTAATCACATGAATATGAATTTTTTGGCAATGATGCATGCTTTGATGTTGCTAATGCGAGTGATGCGATAATTACTTGTATATAGATGAGATATTGATCCATTCTTATTAATGTTTGGAATCGATCGTATATTTCTCTGAACAGTACTTGTCTGCTAATTACTTTCATAAATACTGACTTCAAGTGTTAGCTCATTTGATTTACAAGAAAACTATATATGAGCTTCTTTTGCTCATCTCCAAAACTAGCTTCTCTAATTATATTCTAAAGAAGCAGGCCAATGGCGTGACAAAAATAATTAAAATGAGCTTAATTTTGAGGCTGAAACTAGTAAGTCAATAATATCTAAACAACACTTTTATAAAAGCTCCAGTCTGGTCAGACAAGCGCTATATTTTATTATTTATTGCAAGCATGAAGTGTTTTATCTATGAAAGTTAGCTAAAATAGTTGATGTTCGAAAAATTAAATAGCTAACAAAGAGATGTAAATTAATAACCCCATAAAGAGTACTAAATCATTCATCTTATATAGTCACTTGCTCTTTATCCTTTTCTCAACTTGACTGTGTTTTCATGGTTTAATCAGCAATACTATCAGCAAGAAGCAGCGAAGCTCCGCCACCAGATACAGATTCTGCAAAATGCAAACAAGTTAATTAACCCTCTCTCTTTCTCTCTCTCTATATATACACGTACTTATTAATCTAGAAATGTAACTCCCACTTATTATGGTAATCTATAGCAATATGTTCTATATGGTTTTAAAACTTCAAAAGTGTGATTTGCTCTTCTTACTAGTTTTAAATGCATCACTACTAATTTTCAGGCACCTCATGGGTGAAGCACTGAGTAATTTGACAGCTAAAGAGCTCAAGCAACTCGAGAACAGGCTCGAGAGAGGCATTGCTCGGATTAGATCAAAGAAGGTAAACTCTAATACTCCACAATCATATAAAACCTGCCATGTTTCAAATATCCTAATTCTCTCAAGTAATTAAATAAATGATGATAACTTAATTTATTCACATTAATTTAGTAGGTTTTTTTAGCTCTATATTCTACTTAACTAATCTTGTGTTAATTTCTGCTGAATAAACAGCATGAGCAGCTGTTTGCGGAGATCGAATACATGCAGAAAAGGGTAAACTTTTGAACTAAACTAAAACTCTTGTAGTTAATTCCACTTATCTTATTGTTCTTTCCTTATAAAGCTACTTCCTATAGTGATTCTCCTCTGGCCTTCTTTAACATGTAGGAAGCAGATCTTCAAAATGACAATATGCACCTCAGAGCTAAGGTAACTCAGAACAATAGATTTTGTTAATTTTTTTTGGAATTAAGTTCAATAAATAATCAAGAGTGTAGCTAATTATACATCATGAAAAAAAAAAAAAAAGGGTAAATTGCACTGCACTGCTGGTTCTCGATTGCTTAAGCAGGTTTCAGTCCCTAATCTTTGCATAATGTCGCAATCTTACCATTTTCATTAAAGTTCTGTGGCTAAGTACTTAAATTGTTCACATAGGAGTTGGATGATGATTATGTGACTGGTGCAATTTAACCAAAAAGTGTAAGATTGCAATGAAATGCAAAGGACAAGAACACACAAATTTAACAATTAAAAGGTCTGATCAGGAACAAAAATGGTGCAATTTACCCTACAAAAACAAAAAAAATGCGACTATTTACGTACCAGGATGTTACAATCTGCAAAAATCTGTGCCCTTTTCAAATTTTGGAATCCTCAGATAGCAGACAGCGAGCGAGCGCAGCAGGCTAACATTGTATCCGGTGGAACCGAATTGGACGCTCTTCCGACGTTTGATTCGAGAAACTACTATCATGTCAGTATGTTGGATGCAGCATCGCACTACTCGCATCACCAAGATCAGACCACACTTCATCTCGGGTACGAAATAAAAGCCGATCCAGCTGCGAAAAATTTGCTCTAAATTGTGTGTGTGTGTGTGTGTATGTGTGTGTGTGTGTGTGTCCTTTTGCTTATTGAGTGTCCTAGCAACATCAATCATAAGGTGATAAGTGTTTGGTAATTAATGATATGTTTGAACACTAGCACTTAATTTGTACTGATCTCTAAATTCTGCTGTTTTCGGTGTGCGCAATTTGGTTATGAAATAAAAATAAGTATCAGAAGAAGTAAATGAATTCTCTTGTCAGAAGAAGCAACTTAATTGAGTGTTTAAAATTATTTGAGTGTTGATGTCGAAAGTTTCTTTAATCAAGTTTTTGATTTCTCTGTCTATAAATCTTTAACCAAGTTTTTGGTTTCTGTCTATAAATTTGCTGGTTAAAGTAGTATACCACAAATTTGTCATGCATGTATGTACTTAAAAGTGCACTAAAACATTTATTAATCAGAAGCACTCATTACTTTAGTCATTTAAAATTTAGAAGCAATTGCTAGAGAATAACAGATACTAACTAGAGTTAGTAGCACATAACGGTATAAATATATATATAGAGAGAGAAAGAGAGTTGCGTTGCAATACAATTAAGTAATAATATGCTAGTTGAACACACACAAACTCTCTCTCTCTCTCTCTCTCTCTCTCTCTCTCTCTCTCTCTCTCTCTCTATATATATATATATATATATATATACACACACACACACGCACTCAAGTCTCAAGATACTTTAGTTTGCAATTTTGAACATGTGTCGCTACAAGAAAATGTTATTATAAGTACGGTTTTTGAACGACGCTCGGAGGAAACGTTTCCAAATATATATTCCTATAATATAGCAAACATCGATAATTTAAAAAATATCGTCATATAAGTCGTATATTGCATCAAACTAATTTATTGAATGACAAACTTTACTATTATTTTTAATTTTCTGACGCTTTAAAGCGTCATAAATTTTTGAAATCTTGATGATTTAAAACATTAGAATATATTTTACCGACGTTTGGTATAAGCGTCGGTACAAATTTTGAAATCTTGATGCTTTAAAACTTCGGAATATATTTTATCGAGTTTTGGTATAAGCGTCGGTATAAACATGGCGACTCTTCATTTACAAATACTTTTGTCGATATTTTCAAATATGATGGTAGGTTATTTTAGAACGCTTCTAAACATTATTAAGTACCCAAAAAAAAAGTATCTTTAAATATTAATTTTCTCGTAGTAGTGACATGAAATTCATGGGACATATATAAGCTACATGCTCAGCACTATAGCAAATTTGGAAAAAAAAAAAAAAAACTAAGGGAGCTAATGGGCCTTCTTAGGAGCTGAAGGGCTAGGCCTGGAGAAAGACCCGACCCGTCGATAAAACTTAATTTGCAACACATGATAATTAATATAGAGACTCCGGTCTGCTATCAACTATCAAACTTTTAGCCAACTACGCTAGATACAATTAATCAAAATACCTGCTCAGTTGTAATGCCCCAATAGTTCCACATCAGATGAGATACCGATTCCGATCAGTTTATATGAGGCCAACACACTAATAATAATAATAACTGGCTTAAACATTTTGGGCCGATGGTTTGGACCCAATGAGTTATTTTTGCTGACGGGTCGGATTGTTATATTTGGTATCAGAGCCGAATACCAGCCGGAAGTGTGAGAGCTAAATGCTATACGGGACAAAGTGTTACACCAACGGATTTGGTGGGAGCCACCTCTTGAACCCGTAAAAGCCCCACCTCTAGAATCTCACACCACATCTTGAACCCGTAGGAGCCATCTCTAGAATCTCATATCGTCTGGTCTGTCTGTCTGTGATCTGGTTTGGACCCGACAACAAGTACGTCAGGGCCTAAACATGGGGAGTTTTTATAATGCCCTAATAGTCCCACATCGAATGGGATACTGATTCCGATCAGTTTACACAACGAGTTATTGTTGCTAGCGGGTCAGGTCGTTATATCAGTATTCTAAAATTAGAGTAATTTCTCAATCGATTATTAGCAAATTCATGCAGTTGTACAGTCCACTCAAAACAAAACAAATCTTGTAGGAATTAAACATCACGATCACCTCCATGCCACGTTTCGCTACCAGTAATTCCAGATCAATTCTCTATTTTAAAAAAATAATAATAATTTCAAGGATTGCATGATCATTTTTGTGCTTGTTGGGGTACATTCATTTTCCACCGTTGCTAAAAGTGGATCACTGCCTTCACATGTGCTGCTCTCTCCTGTCTGATGAAAGTTTTGAAGATAAGTACTAAAACAATCTGGAAGCTTTTAAGTTCTTTACAAAAATAAATAAATAAATAAAATTAAATGGCAGTAGAATAGGAGGTTCGAAGTTTAAACTTAATCCTCTAGTCCCGTTTACTTTTCTCCAATTTGATTTGATGTTGACATTTTTAAACCTTTTCGTATGTTTTATATATGCTCCGGCGTGAAAACAGTGTTAAATATAATATACTAAAGTACTTCTTCTTGGAAACATATATGAATAATAATTGTTTCACATGAGAATTAATTTGATAAACCAAACCAAATGAGTTGCAATGAGTTAGGATTTAGAACATGAAATTTCCTTCATCAGTAGACCTTCGTTAATTAAGTGGTAAAAATACCCTCAAGCAGTCAAAAGTTTTGTAGAATTTTTATTTTTGTCATCTGAAGTAGATTAGTTATTCTTCTGAATTAGTGAGAGTTCAAAGTACAGCACAAACTAGTGGGTACTCCAATATGAGACTTATCTAATCCACCTGGATAAATAGAATAGAAGCCACAGTTGACAAGTATTCTAGAAAATTAAGACTGTGACTCAAGGAGAAAACACTAATAAGTGGCCGTTGGTTGGTTGGATGTAGTTAGAACTTAGAAGTACAGTATGGTTAGAGATACATGACATACAGTTATAATTATGTACATCATGTTTTTTTTGATATAGTAGAAAGTTCTATAATTATAAATATTTTGTTTGGTTATACAATAAAATTAGATTATAGGGACACATGTTTGGGACACTTTTGTATAAGTGTCTCATTTATGCCAAAACTTTAAAAAAAATCTACTAATGCCTAAATATAAAGCCTAATCCAATCAAAAATAAAAGGCTATTCTACTCAACCCACCCCACCCAGCCTATTCGGCTCGATTACAAACAGAAAAGAAAAAAAAAAAGAAAAATCAATTACCATCTCCCCTTCTCCCCTCACTCAATCTACTGAAATTCTAAACGAAGAGCCCTTCCCTCTCATCCTCCTCCGCCACCGCAGCCAACAAAGTAGAGTTCCAGCGGTTGCTAAATGCTTAAATAAGTATTGATAAATAAGCATTACTCTTTTTAGGTTATAGCGACACTCTTTAACTGTCACTATATACCTAGCGACCCCATATATAGCAATACTTTTTAAAAGTATCAGTAATTTAGTCAGCAACACTTTTTTTGACCTATACCGACATTTAAAAGTGTCGCTATAGACTGTTTTTGTTGTAGTGTTATATGCAGTTGAGAAGTATATTTTTAAAATTTTATCACTTTATATGTATGATGGTGAGATTTCCTTCAATATTGAAAAGAAAATATTTTCTACTTAAAAGGATGTAAGCCTACCTTTCATTTACTCTCTCTAACTACTGCTGTAGTTGGACTGAAATGCATTAAACAAAATACCGAATTTAGATTCGCATGTAGTTGCAACTGCAGTGCAGTTACAACTACGTGAAACCAATCAGTCCCTAAGTATTGATCTCTCAATATTAAAAATAGGTTAATTTGTGTGTAACCTAATTCTACGACTCCGACTTTTCGATCTTATTACAAGAACAAACTATCGTTGCTGTTTAACAATTCAAAAGAAAAAAGAGTACTAAATTGTTTAGAGACATCACAAACCAAAATTCTTAACCGGTTTCAATCTCACAGTTGTTTCAAGTTTTTGAAAATCAATGTCAACGAATATCAATTTGTCGTATGCGACAATACATTCAACTAAAATAAGATACCATATATGCACAACTTTGATGACATATTATGTAGATTTTTTTTCTTTTTTTTTTTTTTTGTCTCAATACAAAGATCATTCACAATTATGTATGTTTTTGTGCTCAGTCCACTATATGAACCCTTAGCATATATATCTCATGGAAACTCCAAACAATTTTCCTTCCTTTTCGCTTTGCACCATGACGCTGCGATCTACTGCAAACCAAAATCATGCTCGAATCGTCAACTACAAGTTGGCGACAACAAGGCAATCCACATTACATAACTAATTGCGTAATGGCGGCTATACCGAAAAGCAGCAAATACAACTCCTCTTGATAAGCACTTAAGGACCAAGTGCTTCTTAAAATTTTTATTCAAAAACATGAAGAACATGCCCAAGCTTGAGTAACAATGTAGATTTTTTTTTCTCTCTCTATCGCGAATCCTCATAGCTCGTCGGCCATCGTAAGCATGCCGAGCTCACGCGCAATTTCGGCTCATGCTTAAGAAAGAAGAGTGATCCACTACCTCTAGATTGTGACAATGAGATCATGGTAACCAGCTATAGTGCCCCACTTTCCACTTGGCTCTTAAACAGGTACAAAAAATCATTCCAAGGGACCAGATTCCTTATAGAAGTGCTTTATATATATTCATACTTGTAGCTTCTCTTGTTTCTGTGGTAGTTCATATATATGCACCATCAATTTCCTATCTACGTGTTTTCTAGCGTTATTGGTGGTTCCATTATGCTCTGAAGTGCTTGTACAAATCTTCTTTTTATTTCTTTTTTATACTTTTGTTTGCATATCAAGTGCTACATATATATGTCCACTAAAGTTTCATCATGGGCCAAATTAGTTAAGTTGCATGACATGATATGGCACTGCTAGGTAACACTTTTTGACCAAACATTAATTATTGTATGATTATCTCAAACCCCTGGTGGTATATATCTTATGTGGGTTTTGCTTTGTCTATTAAGTATAGTCTAATTACTACTAAATCAATCATGGTTTAATTATATAAATACACACACACACACACAGACAAACACTCACTTGTGCACACCAAATTGTGAACTCGACGTTCCTCGACTTCAGTTTTTGCTGAAAATTATAAGGATGAAAAGTGCTTACTATGTGGTGGAGTTTCTAGTGCTTGTAGAAGTGATCTTGAGAGGAGGAGAAGCTCTCAGCATGAACTACTATGGCATGAGTTGCCCCTTCGTGGAGCCGATCGTGAGGATCGTCGTGAACCAAGCTTTGCACAAGGATCCAACACTTGCTGCAGGGCTTCTTAGGCTTCACTTCCATGATTGCTTTGTGCAGGTTCTCAATTACAGTTACTTCATATATACATATATAATATCTCATCTTATTTACTTCAATAATTACAACTGTATCTTTATCTTTGTCAATAGCAAAGAGTAAATGATTTTGAACTTAACTTTTGATTTCATTTTAATCCTCATAGTTTTGATCGTGACAATCTAGTCCATCAAGTTTGTTCTGCATAACAATTGAGACGTGCAACGTCAGTATCATTGTTGGAAATTTTTTTTTTCTTTGCCTAAATCAAAATTTCGGGGGCGAAATGAAAATTATGTCAAACTAAATGAACTCAATTGTTACAATTGAAACTCCGAGTCTTTTTTTCTCTTTGTTTTTCATCTTTTGGCATTAAATGACAGGGGTGTGATGCCTCAGTTCTACTTGATTCGACAAGCGGTAACACAGCAGAGAAGGACTCGCCTGTGAATCTAAGCCTACGAGGCTACGAAGTGATCGACCAAGCGAAAAAGTTCCTCGAAATGCAATGCCCTGGAATCGTTTCGTGCGCAGATATCGTCGCACTAGCAGCTAGAGATGCAGTTTTCTGGGTATCAGATTTACGCTTTCATCTCCTTAAACTCTACTTTGAGGAACTACAATGTTTTTCTAAAAAGAACACCATGTTACAAAACAATGAGCAAGTTTTAGCTTATTGAAAACTTGGCAAAATTGTCTTCACTTGATTCTTTTCAACCAATATTTCGAGGTTATGCTATTCCATCATTTTACGAATTGAATTTTAGGCCGGAGGTCCATATTACGATATCGTCAAGGGGCGAAAAGATGGGACGAGGTCGAAGCAGGAAGACACTTTTACGAGCCTGCCGGCACCGACACTCAATACCACGGGGCTCATCAATGTGTTCAGTCAGCATGGATTCACGGTTTGGGAGTTGGTGGCTTTGTCCGGTAAATCCCAGATGTTCTGATTCTCAATTTAAATTTGTCGTCACTCGAATTAAATTCAAAACTTTGTAAGTTGAATTATTTTTGTACTTGCATCAGTTTGCTTTGATGGATTGAAAGCAAAAAGAAAATGGATCGAGAAAACAATATAAACATATGCCATATCAATTTCAAATAAGCTTCTAGATCTAGTAGTAGAAGCTTCACGATAAATTTTCATTTTTTATTACAGTACTTTTTTAAATAACTCTACTTAAATAGTACTACTGCAAAAGCTCGAACATGTCATAGTTACTCAAGAAGAGGCAAACTATAAAATCTACTTACAAACATTATTAAACAATGATCACAACTCCACTAAATTGTCTCTCTTTTTGTTCTACTTGTTTAAGGTGGCCACACCTTAGGTGTTGCAAGGTGCTCATCATTCAAAAGTCGGCTCAGCAGCTTCGACTCGACCCACGACGTCGACCCGAGCATGGACCCTACCTTCGCGAAGACCCTGTTGAACACTTGCAGCGCCGGAGACAGCGCGGCCCAGCCCTTCGACGCGACGACGAACTCCTTCGACAACCTCTACTTCAGTGCACTACAGAAAGGCGACGGCGTGCTCTTTTCAGACCAAACACTATATGTTTCCCCTCAAACTCAACAAATTGTGAACTTCTTTGCGATGAACCAAGCCATCTTCTTCTTCAACTTCCAACAAGGGATGATGAAGATGGGGTCTCTTGATGTCAAGGAGGGGAGTCAAGGAGAAGTTAGGGCGAATTGCCGCAAGATCAATTGATGCAATTGCCCTCTTTTTGGTACTAGTGCATGCTTTGTGTTGCTAAGGAACTTAAAAGTGTATGATCAGTATGTGATCCTTTTAGTGTTGTGTTAATAGATAGGTAACAACTTGAATAAAAAGATGTATGGAACTTTAGTGCGCAGCAACATATAGATAGTGTTGCATGCATGTGTAATAGGGATATACTTGTAGGGAAACGGGCAGTAGCTAAGCTATATATGATGTAGTTTTAATGGTATATATAAGATAAGATTTGACTTTGTCATGTCAATGCAAGAGAAATTTCAGTCTCAAGAACATCTTCTTTTTCTTATTTATTCACAAAAGTAAAAATTTCATTATATATATATATAGAGAGAGAGAGAGAGAGAGTCTATCGATAGCACCAAGCGCTTGGTGCTATCGAAATCGAATTTTCTACCGTTAGATTTATCCCTTTCATCATTTCTAATCGTTAGGTCATACTACATATATATATATATATATATATATATATATATATATANTGGAATACTTGCTAGTTTAACGGTGCAAAAGAATCTGAATAGGTTGAATTTTTAATAGAAAATTCTATTCACTACCTAGATAAAGGTCAATAACTCCGATCTTAAATTGAAGGATCCGATCATCCATTTTTAAGACATCGTTCGATTTTAACCGTTCATTTTATGCCCACTTGATAGACTTTATTATAATTTCGAAAAATTACGAAATTTATTTTTTAAAAGTTTCAAATACTCTAGATCATGTTTAACGGAGTGGATCGTCGATTCCGAAGCTCCATCATTAAAAACAACTTATGAGTATGAAGGACCGAATACTCATAATAATATAGTAGCCCTATTATATATATATATATATATATATATATATATATATATATATATATATATATATTGTACTGATATGGTATTAAGCTTGTGCCAAATAGTGCTCAAACCATTTTCTGTATTTACTTTGCTTGTTTAAATGAGGATAAAGGAGATGGGTCAAGAGCTCACTACTTATTTCTGTTTATTTATTTATTTATTTTTGAATCTTGAATGCACGTAGGACAGATCTTATTGATGGTTTACTTTTTTGAATTTAATACTCAGCTCAAGCTTTATATTTAAATTTGAAAATTTAAACTAGTGATTCACCATATTTGTTACAAAATTGAATCATCGATTAGGTTTAAAATACTTTCCGAGAAACTCATAGTATGCTTAAAAAGTAGGGCATACGTCACACATTATATTTCCGTTACGGTGATCGTACATGCGAAAGAATTTTTGTTCGTAACAAAATTTTTTGCTAGTAATTAAGTAATCAATTGAGGAATCTGTAATCTGTTGTATTCTTAAGTAGGACATGCATCTTATATTTATGCTTATGCTATGATAAATTAGATAAATTTTCATTGGTGTTAGATAATTAGAGAACTTTTCCGAAATATTAAGATAATTTTCATTAGTGTTACATCATCTCATACTGTATTATTTTTGAAGTAGATAAATTTATATAATGTAAATTTTAAATATATATACTCTTTAATCATAATTGATTAATATTTTATGTTGTATCACAAATTGCCACCCTATTTAATTACAAATAACATCCTTGCTACACAAAAATCTTACTCGTCCCGAAATACACGGTGGACCCCGCAATAGTCGCTGGTCAAATCCCAACTAAGGGCGTGTTTGGTACTCTGCAAATTAAACTAGCCGAAAATTTTTTTTCCATGTAAAATTTTACTTTTTGATGTTTGGTGATCAGTAAAAAAATTTTCAAGGAAAAAGATTTTTACGTATTCTCAGAAAATCCGAAGTTTTCGTTTTCCGCTCGTAGCGAGTGGAAAACGAAAACCACCGTACAAAAAATCACGGCTCAGGAGGCTTTTTTGCGCACGGTCCACGAGGTGCCTTTCACCTCGTGGACCGCGTGAGAGAGAGAGAGTCCGAGAAGCATGTGGACCCGTGCTCTCTCTCTCTTTCATTTTATATATATATATAGAGAGAGAGAGAGAGAGCTAGCCTTCTATACTATCTATAGTACCGGAGCTCCGGTAGTATAGTCTCGTTTTCGATCTTACGATATTCAAATCAACGATTCACACCATTAAAACTGATCTAGGGTATTTAAAGTTTTTAAAAATAAAATTTTATATTTTTTTCTACATAGTTTATTTTATATCAAACCATTTCAAAATTGTCAATTTTCAATGGCTATTTTCGCGAGTTTGGAGTTTAACGGTGTAGAAGAATCTAAATTTCTGCAAATTTTGATAGAAAATACTTTAAACTATCTAGATTAAGGTTAATATTTTTTATCTTGAATTTAAAAGTCTTATGCTCAAATTTGAAAGATTATTCAATTTTCACCGTCCATTTTGACATAATTTATTTACTAAGTAAACGATGTCGAAAAAAACTAAAATTTTATTTCTAAGAACTTCATATATCCTAGATCATATTTAACGGTGTGGATTGTTAATTTGAACATCCTAAGATCGAAAACAAGACTATAGTACTGGAGCTCCGGTACTATAGATAGTATAGTAGTCTAATTCTATATATATATATATATAATAAATGAGCTACCTTATGCTTTAAAAGTACCAAACATTGGTGCTTGTAGATTTTTCAGCATTTGGATCAACTCTTTTCATTATTATCTTTCTAACCATTGGATTAAATACTATAACCTATGTGGAACCATTCAACCCTAGGGGACCATTAAACTCTAACACGACTAAATATCATCTCTGACCTCTACAAATTTTCATCCAAGGATTAAAAACTTGATATCAAAAAAGCGTTTTACTATTAATATTATTCCAGCCTAATTATATATATATATATAAATATATATATATTAGAGTGAGGCTACTATGCTATCGGAAGCACGGAACCTTCCGTGCTTCTAGCTCGTTTTCGATTATTGCACTTTCAATTCGTCGATCGCTTCCGTTAAACTTGATCTAAAGTATTTGAAGTACCTAGAAAATAAATTTATGATTTACGATATCATTTGCCTAGTGAACGAAGGGGTAAAAATCAACGGCTGAAAATAAAAATCTTACAAAATGTAATAATATGACATTAAAATTTTAAATCAAAGATATTGATCTTGTTTATACAGTATAAAGAATTTTCTATCAAAAATTTCACAGGATTTGGATATTTTCACACCGTTAAACTTGCAAACGCTCACTACGACTATTGAAATTTATTGATTTTGAGCCCATTCGATACTAGGCTAATGATATCGAAAAATAATAAAATTTATTTTCTAGGTACTCCAAATACTCTAGATCAAGTTTTAACGGAGCCGATCGACGATTCGAAAAGTTACAATATCGAAACGAGCTGGAAGTACGAAAGGCTCCGTACTTTCTGATAGCATATGACCTACTAATATATATATAATATTATATATATATATATAATATATATATTATATTATTTATTATTTTTTAAATATATTATGTGTAATATTTTATATATGAATATTATTTAATAAATACACAATAACTTATTTTATAGTATTAAATATATATTATTATATATTTATTATATATTTAATTAATGTATAATATATTTTAAATATTTTTTATAAGTAGATAAATTATAATTCTAATATATGTAAAGATGTCCGTGGACCGGGTCGGTCTGGTAATTAATAATACTGTACCCATACCTAAAAAGAAATGGTTACAAAAATATATATATACCCTACCCATTTAACTTCGCGTTGGGTCCGGATCTGGGTACTAAAGTTACTAATATACCGATCGGGTCTATTTGAGCGGGTCTGGGTAGTGACTACCCGTATACTACCCGTTCAAGACCGGATATTGATCGGATCTAGATCGGGTACGGATATCCGTATAAATATATATTTTTTATAAACTTTATTAAATAGTCAATAGACAAACTATAAAGCGCACCATAAAAAAACTCGCATTCTAATAAGTTGTACCGTCCAATAAAATTCATTCAAAAGAAATATTGTCGCTGATGATGATGATGACACTGATGATGATGATGACAATGAAATATTGTTGGCGGAAATGAAATGAAAAAAAAGGAGTAGAAAATAAAGAGTAAAAAAATTAGAAAAAAGTAATGAGTAAAAGAGATAGCTAGGGTTTCATTAGGATAAAAATACGTAGTGACTCATTATCTATAAGTCATATTAAAATTGATCCTTCAACTTCAAAAGTTTATTTTTTTTTATTTACTATCGGATATTTCATCGGGTCCGGATCCGGGTTCGGATTTGAAAACTATTCCGGACCCTACCCATTTAAAAGTTAGGTTCGGGTCAGATCCAAATCGAGTATGGGTATAAAATATCCGGACCCATACCCGAAACTTTAATGGGTAATTTTTTTTATCCGTATACTATTCATTTTTTATCGGGTCCGGTTCGGGTCCGGTTCGGGTCCGGATAGGGTCCGGATCGGATATGGGATATAGGATATTTTGGACACCTTTAAATATATGTAATATGATCATTATTATATATCAATACTATATATAAATATAATAAATATATATATATATACATTAATTTTTATTTATAAATTGTTTTTTCTTTCAACTAACAACCAAACAACTCTAACGAAAAACTATTTTTTTTTTCTACAAATCAGACGCTTGAAAGCGTAAAATTTATTTTCCTTCAAAAAAAATTTTTCCATCGAAATTTTTTTTTTCCAATTTTACGTCAAACCAAACCGCCTCTAAATGAATCAAGATACCACGTGTCACGTTACCAAATTAAGATTTAAAAAAAAGCATGAGGGCAAATTGCACCACGAGTCCCCATACTTTTTTGACGTTTTTCAGTTTGGTCCTCGCTCAATCAAATACGACGTAAATATTTTTGCGGTCCAAACAAATATTATTAAATTTTAAGGACTATAGTGAAATTTTATTAAAATTATCAGAACTAGAAACCCTAATTTGTTCCAAAAGATAAAGGGCATAAATAGTTACGGATAAATCCAAATCATTAATTAATTAAACTTAATTTAAATTAAAAATCTCATCACCCCTCTCCCTTATTTTTAAGTCCAATGCAACTCACATCGCCTCCCTATATAAACCCCCACCCCCTCCTCTCCTCATTCTCCTCTATTCTCTCTTCTCTCTTCTCATTTTCGATCGGACTATATAAACCCCCACCCCCTCCTCTCCTCATTCTCCTCTATTCTCTCTTCTCATTTTCGATCGGAGCGGAGCTCGGGAAGGTGCGACAATGGCGATAGGAGAGGCGGAGAAGACGAAGGGGTCGTCGGGGGGGGAGATGCTCATCGACTTCGTCCCCGACGCGGCGGGGGTGTCGCTCGCGGAGTCGACGGGGTTCCTCAAGGCCCCCGGCGGAGCCCCGGCGAACGTCGCCGTCGCCATCGCCAAGCTCGGCGGGAGCGCCGCGTTCATCGGAAAGGTAACAAAAAACCCTAGCGATCGATCGATCGATCTCGTTGTTGTTGTTTAGCGCGTTTGTCGTTTTTCGAGCGGATCTGTGACGCGAGATCGGAGGGGCGATCGAGATCCGTCGGATCTAGATCGGACGGTCCTTTGCACTTAACCCCCTCTAATGTTTCTCATTTTTCTGAAACAAAAAAAAAAAAAGTGCGAATCTCATTAGAGGGAAATTTTCAAAAGCTCATCTCATTTATTCGATAAAAAATAGGGTTTTTTTTTTCCTCTTCTTTTATTCTTCATAAAATTAGATCTTTAAAATGATATATAAATTGTGTTGTAATGTAGTTAACTTATTATTATTATTTTATTAATTAAAGCACAATAATGTATATCTCTATAATGTTTTCAGGATTTTTTTTTAGGTCCTTTCGCTATAATAAAATATCTTTAACAATAAAAAAAAATACTGCTAAATCATTGGTATACAAAATATTAGTATTTTGACATGCAAAAAGTTAAATAAAAATATCTTAGTACATATATACATAGGCTGATCATTATGCGGCGATTGCGTGCGTCGAAGGACGAGACGTGCGCATAATTAGATGATGAGGACACGTGACTATGGTGAGCTCTGACCACGACTCGGTCAAAGTGGGCCCCGCTTTTCGCTGGGCTTTTAAGTCACGTTTCCATCGGATCATCTGGGCCGTTAGGTATTTTAGGCGGACGGTGCGGAATGGCCCTACTGTGCTCCTAATAATAATAACTTTTAATGAAAACCGCGAATAACATCATATTTTCAGAATAATATGCTACCTTTCTCTATTAAAAAAATATATTAGGATAGAAATTTGCTTCAGAATAAACTGCCTAATAGTTGCACCATATTATTTTATATTTAATTAATTACATTTTTTAAAAAACATATAGTAAAAATATTTGAAAAAACTTATGATAGAATAGGTCAATTTTAAGATCAAATGTGATTGATTGGAGATACTGTGTTAGCTATGTGACTGTCACATTTTAAAAAAAAAATTTCTTAAGCTATAAGCCAATTTAAAATTGATAACTTAACCATTTTTTTAATTTTTTTTTTATTAATAGTAGATTTGTTAAATTTAATTATTCTGAATACTTTTTCAATCAAATTACTCTACTTATTCTATTAACCATTCATGACTAAAAGCAAATGAAATATTTATTAAGAAATGCCAATGCTGCGTACGTCTCACACTCCCTCTAAAATTTAGAAAAATTTAAAATTTTTAGTATTTAAAAAAAATTGAAAACAACGACTGATTCTTTGCCCTTAAATAAAATGGTGTATGATGTGCATTCTCTTTTGACGGTACCCGGTAATAGTGTTCTTATTTATTTTACCACACTTTAAATATAAGGTTACTATAATCTAGAACGTAAAGGTGAAAAGGAAAGACAACCCAACTATAGTTTATTTTGAAATAAGCAATGCTATTGGTACACTATAAAATAATATTTGCATCTTACACCTATTTTATTTAAGAATTATTAATTTTTAACTTATCATATCAATTTTTTTTTATTTTACTAAAAATTATTTGAAATTTTATAAACTTTAAGATAATATATAAAATCTACACCCTCCTTTTTTGGTGTATAAATAAAATATTTTTTTGAAGCGATACTATCAGTACATTCTGAAGTGGGTGTATATCTTATGCTCATTCAATCCCAATGCCATTAATTTTTTATTTTTACTAAAAATTATTTAAAATTTTATCAACTCTGGACGTGAAGTATAAGATCTATACTACACTTTTCCGACACACAAAAAGTATTTTTCTAAAAATATTAATATCCATAATGCCAAGTCTACCACTCTATTAATATTAATATTATTATATCCTACCCACGTGGGCATTTTTTATTTTTTTGCTGATATATAGTTATTTCCCTGGTACCTAAATTTGGCGCGATATCCCGGTCACAGTGGTGGGGCCCACAGGGGGTGTGTATGGTTGGTGGGTAAGGTGTATATTATAGTTGCAGTAGTTGCTCCGGGCGGGGCGTCGGGTGCGTCGGATTCGAAAATTAAAACAGTGGATCCCCACTGGTGGTTCAGTCGTTCATACTCTATATATGGTGGGGCCCACTCTCACCGCTGGATCCTGGTTTTGGGTGGAGCCCGGTGGGCTCCAACAGTGCTTTTCTCCGTTGTCGGTGGCACCGGGTGCACGGTCCAGATTAACAGCGATGGGACCCAAACTGCGGACCAGGATGTAGATAAGATCAAGTCCCAAATCAATCGTCACCGTTATTTTATACCAAAATAGTAATAATAATACTAATAAATGTTCAATCATATAATCCGTATTATTCTACCATTTTTCTTTATTTCGTACGGCATAATATATGTGTAACGCCCTCAATAGTCCCACACATCGGGTGGGATACTGATTTCGATCGGTTTACATGAGGCCTACATGCTAGTAATAATAACTGGGCTTAAGCATTTTAGACCGATTGTTTGGGTCAAACTAGTTATTATTGCTAGCGGATCGGGTCGTTGCAATTGGTATCAGAACCGAATATCGGCCGGAAGTGTGAGAACTAAGTGCTATGTGGGACAAAGTGCTACACCAACGGGTTTGGTGGGAGCCACCTCTTGAACCCGTAGGAGCTACATCTAGAATCTCACATCGCCTAATAACGATACTGGTCTGTCTGTCTGCGATCTGGTTTGGACCTGACGAGGATGTCAGGGTAGGGTCTAAATAGGGGGAGTTTGTAACGCCCTCAATAGTCCCACATCGGGCGGGATACTAATTTCGATCGGTTTACATGAGGCCTACACGCTAATAATAATAACTGGGCTTAAGCATTTTTGGCCGGTGGTTTGGCCCAACGAGTTATTATTGCTAGCGGGTCGGGTCGTTGCAATTGGTATCAGAGACGAATACCAGTCGGAAGTGTGAGAACTAAGTGCTATGCGGGACAAAGTGTTACACCAACGGGTTTGGTGGGAGCCACCTCTTGAACCCGTAGGAACCACCTCTAGAATCTAACATTGCCTAGTAATTCTGGTCTTGATTTGTCTGTTTGTGATCTGGTTTGGACCCGACGAGGACGTCAGGGTCTAAATAGGGGGAGTTTGTAACACCCTCAATAGTCCCACATCGGGTGGGATACTGATTTCGATCGATTTACATAAGGCCTACACGCTAGTAATAATAACTGGGCTTAAACATTTTGGGCCGGTGGTTTGGATCCAACGAGTTATTGTTGCTAGCGGGTCGGGTCGTTGCAATTGGCATCAGAGCCAAATACTAGCCGGAAGTGTGAAAACTAAGTGCTATGCGAGACAAAGTGCTACACCAACGGGTTTGGTGGGAGCCACCTCTTGAACCCGTAGGAGCTATCTCTAGAATCTCACATCGCCTGGTAATGGTCCTGGTCTGTCTGTCTGTAATCTGGTTTGGACCCGACGAGGACGTCAGGGTAGGGTCTAAACATGGGGAGTTTGTAACGCTCCCAATAGTCCCACATCGGATCTGTCTGTCTGTGATCTGATTTGGACCCGACGAGGACGTCATGGTAGGGTCTAAACAGGGGGAGTTTGTAACGCCTCCAATAGTCCCACATCAGATGGGATACTATTCTGATCAGTTTATATGAGGCCTACACGCTAGTAATAATAACCAGGCTTAAGCATTTTGGGCCGATGGTTTGGATCCAACGAGTTATTGTTGCTAGTGGGTCAGGTCGTTGCAATTGGTATCAGAATCGAATACCAGTCGGAAGTGTGAGAACTAAGTGCTATGCGGGACAAAGTGCTACACCAACGGGTTTGATAGGAGCCACCTCTTGAACCCGTAGGAGCCACCTCTAGAATCTCACATTGCCTTGTAATGGTCCTAGTCTGTCTATCTGTGATCTAGTTTGGACCCGACGAGGACGTCAGGGTCTAAACAGGGGGAGTTTGTAACGCCCCTAATAGTCCCACATCGGATGGGATACTGATTTCGATTAGTTTATATGAGGTCTACACGCTAATAGTAATAACTGGGCTTAAGCATTTTGGGCCGATGGTTTGGGTCCAACGAGTTATTGTTGCTAGCGGGTCGAGTCGTTGCAATATGAATGTCAAAATAAGTGATCGGATAATAATCTATTAAAGACTAACTTATGTAATTGTAAAATAGGATTTTGATTTTTACTTACAGATCTTGCTATTTATAATTTGGTAGGATAATATATTTCAACCTAGGAGGCATTTATTTGAATTGAGCTATGATAGTTTAGTCATTGGTGCTTATAGGTTTTCTCCTCTTAGATTAAGGAATGTGCAGCTAGGATGACAATAGTACTCTAGAATTTTATTTTTCTTTGTGAAAAAGGTAGCAAGCTACCTGCTTCATTCATTAAATAAAATGAACTGAACTTACATGATGGAAGCAGCTAAGGACTCCGAAAATAAAACAATAAAAAAGAGGAAAGAGAGAAAGAAAGAAAGGAGTAAAAAGGAAAGCAAGAAATAAGGAACAAGAGGCAAGGGGAGACTCGTTAGCGCAGTGCATCCCAATAGTTCGTCAGAAGGTTTACCCGTTCTAGAGACCGGCTAGCGTTGATCGGTATTGCCTGGAACACAGAGTTGTTTCTATCTCTCCAAACCACCCACCAAATTGCTGCTAGGAGGGTAAGTCTTTTCGGTCTCGTCAAGTCGGCAGAAATGGTGGAGGTAGATGTCCAAAGCATGCAGACATCCCCCGGGGTGCCGCCAGGTATGTTCCACCCACCTACAATGAGGAGGAGGTATCGAACAAAGACGCAGTCGCAGAATAGATGGTCGCAACTTTCCGATAGCACAGCGCAGAAGACACAGTGTTGGTCAACCGCCATGCCCCGGCTGCGCAATCTATCCGATGTGGGCAATCTCTTTCGTAGCAGTAACTAGATAAAGAGTTTGACTTTGATTGGGATTTTCAAGTTCCAAACTTCGGTGTTCGTCATGTTTATCTGGCCAGCATTGGTTATGAACTGGTATAGGGATTTGACAGAAAATAATTGATTGGAAGTCCACCGCCATTTGCAAGAATCCGCTTTATTGCATAGGGCGCAGTGATTTTGGAGTTGCCTTTCCGGAAGAAGGCTCGTCGCAAAGCTTCAATCCGATGTAGTACCCATTGCGGTGCTTTGAAGATGGAGAAGTAGAAAAGCGACAGGTTGGAGAGAACCGAGTTGACGAGGGTAAGCCTTCCCCCTAGGGATAGGAGCTTAGTTTTCCAGCCATTGATTCTCTCCTCTATACGGTTGATGACCAATCTCCAATCCTCTTTACGAAGTCGCTTGTTGTGGAGCGGTAGCCCTAGGTAGCGAAAAGGTAGGTTTCCGATGCGACATCCAATGATGTTAGCAAGTATGTCGGCTTTGCGTGAATTGTGGCCGATGTAGTAAAAATTCGATTTGTTCTTGTTAACCCTTAAACCAGATGCCCATTCAAAATTGTTCCAAATGAATAGAAGGTTGCGTAAGGATCACTTCCTAGGCTCACAGAAAAAGATTGTGTCGTCAGCGTATTGGATAAGCGCCGTCCGACATTGATCGGATGGTCCAATGCCGCTAAACAGGTTATTCTTTGTTGCCGATTCAATCAGCCTAGCCAGACTGTCAACTACTAATAGGAATAGATAGGGGGATAGAGGGTCTCATTGTCTAAGTCCCTTCCTTGTTTTCAACCATCCGGTCGGAAGGTCGTTCACTAGGATGTCTACTTTGGCATTGCAAATGCATTGCTCAATCCAAGCCCACCATTTGTCAGTAAATCCTAGCCATCGCATTATACATCTTAGAAAGGACCATCTTACGTTGTCGAAGGTTTTTTCAAAGTCTGCCTTGATAATTGAGCATTCCTTACCGGTTATAGAGCACCAATTAACTAATTCACAAGCGGTGACGAACGAATCCGCCAGCTACCGGCCCTTGAGGAAGGTCGACTGTGTAGGGGAGATGATGGAAGGCAGGACTAGTGCGAGTCTGTTAGCCAGCACTTTGGAGATAATTTTCTGAATTTCGTTTGATAAGGCTAATTGGTCGAAAGTCGGTCACCTTTCTTGCGCCTTTTTTTTTGGGTATAAGGCACACGTAGGAGTAGTCCGTCGGACCGGTAAAAAGTTTGTCCTCTTGGAGTTCTAAAAAAACGTTGAAAATATCATCCTTGACCAACTCCCAGAAAGTTTGGAAGAAGAGTAAGTGGATGGTTGGTTTAAAGTATATGATCTAATAGGTGAAAATGGTCAAAGAAATAAATATAACGGCGAAAAACTTACAAGCACCAAGTGCTTGGTACTTTTCAAAGCACCATAGCTGGACTCCATTTATGTTATGTCCTAAAAATGATATTTAATCATATTTCTAACTTTCAATCACAATAAAGTATTTTCATACCAAATAAGATACAGTATAAGTTATTGAAGCTTGCAAGCAAGGTCTGATGGTAAATTCTGTCTGTGTGGAATAATTGAGAGGGGAAGACTTGAACTGGAAGATTAGATACCAAAATTAAAATTTTTAAAGATCAAAATTTTAAATTAAATAAATGAGTTATAGTTTAGATAAGTTTAATACATAAGGTATTAATCTTGCAGTTTTAGTTTGCTATTGCTTTGATGAATATATTATACCTTTTTCATTCAAAAGCCATCATCCCCTACTTGTCATATTAAATTTTTTTTTTTTCGCTTGTTTACTAAAATCAATCTGAATTTTTGTGAACTCTCGGATAGATATAAAATGTGCACCATTTTTTGGGGTGTAGAAGTTAGAATTTCTCATAACTAATTCATTTATATAAATTTTTTTATAATATAATTTATGAGTTGAGCTAGTATAGTATTGATAGGTATGAATAGTACTTAATCAACTTTTACATTTTTAAATTATTGCCTAAACATCCAATAATTAAAAAAATTGATAGTAAATACTATTCAATTATAATCAATAGTATTCTAGCTTTACTAATAATTTGTTCCATTTATGGCACGAGGTATCACGGTGTAACCTGCAAGTTTCGCTGCCCAAGTAGTAGTTATTGAGTGATCAAGATTATTATACTGCATGAATGAATTAAGCTTGCACTGATCGATGAATCATTAACGGGGTTTTTATTTTATTTTATTTTTAAAAAAGAGCAATATTTTTGTTTTTGAAAATTTTGCTTTGATTGAAGTAAGTAATGTTTGCATGCGTGCATGCATGCATGCATGCTTTTTTTTCTGGTATATAGTTCGGGGACGACGAGTTCGGGCACATGCTGGTGGAGATCCTGCGGCAGAACGGGGTGCGGGACGAGGGGGTGCTGTTCGACAAGGACGCGCGCACGGCGCTGGCGTTCGTGACGCTGCGCAGCGACGGCGAGCGCGAGTTCATGTTCTACCGCAACCCCAGCGCCGACATGCTGCTGGCCGAGTCCGAGCTCAACCTCCCCCTCATCCGCCAAGCCCGCATCTTCCACTACGGCTCCATCTCCCTCATCTCCGAACCCTGCCGCTCCGCCCACCTCGCCGCCATGCGCGCCGCCAAGGCCGCCGGCATCCTCTGCTCCTACGACCCCAACGTCCGCCTCCCCCTCTGGCCCTCCCCCGACGCCGCCCGCTCTGGCATCAGGTCCATCTGGAACCAGGCCGACTTCATCAAGGTCATTCATTAATTGTCCTCCTCTCCTCCATTTCTTTCTTTCTTTTTTAATTTGTCCCGCGTCTGACTACTACTGTTACAAAATCATTTAGACTTAACTTCGTAAGCCTCTTATTACTATAACAAATCAGATGATCCGAAATATATGCCATAAAATAACAGTATGTGGAAATCAAATATTAAGATTCTGATGGACACAAATAAGATTTAGGACCGACTCTGATACCATGCTAATCGATTGAATATACAGAAAATGACTAAATTTTTTGTTGTAATTCATACAACAGGTCAGCGACGATGAAGTTGAATTCCTAACGCAAGGAGATCCGCAGAGCGAGGAGAACGTGTTGTCGTTGTGGTACGAGGGGCTGAAGCTCCTCATCGTCACTGACGGAGAGAAGGGCTGCAGATACTTCACCAAGGTTTTGAATTTTCCCTTTTCCTTCATTATTCTGATTATACCATACATATTATTCTCTCTAAATTGGTTCGATACACAAGAGAATGAATGTTAGTTGCATTCTGTAACAGAGTGGAGGCATAAAACACCAGTTTAATCAGTTTATCATAATGATCTCAAATTCTTCATTTCGATCTTTTCCGAAAATCTGTAGACCGCATTCAACCAATACCAATGAGGATTTTTCATTTTTGATACTTCGGAACAACACATGAAGCGACCAAAATTGAAACTCAAAACACGCCAGAACCGCCGAAACCAAAGCTCTCTACGAAAGCTGGGACGAAAGTTACTAAAAATTACACCAAAGTGCAGCAACTAAGCGTGTGAAGTTCGCGTTTGATAAAAAAAAGGCCTAATTCATCTAAAACTAACTGCGAATTTTGCTTTCCCCGTTGTCATATTTGCAGAGTTTCAAAGGCAGGGTTCCAGGATTCTCCGTAAAGACGGTGGACACAACAGGAGCTGGTGATGCCTTTGTTGGTGCCCTTCTGGTTTCCATTGCCAAGGATGGCTCTCTCTTCCAGGTTCTCATCTTAACTAGAAGTGTTATCTGTGTTTACCAGGGTAAAATGCATGATTAGTTAGTCCCCGCGCTATCCCTGAACTTGCATGCATGTATATTGAACTTTAGTCCCTGATCGTCAAACCAAAAAGAAAAAGGAAAAAAACAATCTATTTTCGTTATAAAACAAAAGGTTAGAAGTTTCTTTAACAGTCAGGTACTAAAGTGCGGTACACGCATATAGTGTTTAAAAATATGTATATAGCAATCAAATCACAATATCAGAATAAGACGTGGAGTACTCATACATTTAACTCAAAGATTTAAGTGTTGTGGTACGGAATCGTACCGAAAATTAGCTGGTATGATATGATACGGTGCATCTCGGTCATAAAAATACATATGTGCCGGTATATAATTGCATAATATGTTTATTTTTCTTTAGCAATAAAAAATTACTTACTAATTTAAAGAATAGAGAATTTTGTGCTATATCATTAGTACTGATGTTGTATTATCCTGATATCTTGTTGGCACGATGCGACATGATAAATACGATCCGGCCTTACCGATGGGCACTTAAATACTTGTTTTAACCTAGTTATGAACATAATCAGCTTTATTATACCTTGCTTAATGTGTTATTAAACTTGCATTTGTACATCAATAATAGAACGAAGAGAAACTGCGGGAGGCGCTGAAATTCGCGAACGCGTGCGGCGCGATCTGCACGACCCAGAAAGGAGCGATCCCGGCCCTCCCGACCACCGCCACAGCCATGGAACTCGTCTCCAAGGGCAAATAGTGCCTCATCATGCATTGTTATATTTTTAATTCGCTTGCTTGATTATTGTTTTAAACCTGGTACTCGTGCATTTTTATTTTCCCTACTTAAAACTTCCAAGCAAGAACAGGAGATTTGTGCTCTTTTAAGTTTTAATAAGAAGAGTGTGGATGTTGCGTTTACCCTATGGTTTAATTTCCTTTCATTCTTCAAACTTAGCCACTAACATAGTCACTAGCCTCACTTTGGGACTGAGAGATAATTAGTTGTATACTATTTATTACAATAGGATAGATATTTATTCGGCCTGTTTTTAGATTACCGTATTTCTTTTTTTTTCCAGTTATTATTTACTTTTTTTGTTTTTAATAATCATATATGGATTGGAGTATGACTTTGCATCTCTTCATTGTGAGATGGTCGTAGAATCTGAAGGAAAAAAGTAATAAGTTTAAGAATAGTTTGGTTAAGAATGAAGAACTGAGATGGAACGCATTTAGAAACTCCTTTAAGTACTCGATTCTTGTAACTTTTTGGCCTTGGGATTAACCCTATTTAGCTATAGGATCCAAAAACTAACAATGGTGCCAAGTGGTAGGGCCTCCTATTATGCATAATCCATAGGCAGGAAGAATTGATCGCCGAACTGAAAAATTAATAGCACCCAAAGACTTTGCGGTTCTAAAAGCGCCATAGCTGGACTCCCGAAATGAGATAGCGAAAAGCGGAAAGAGGCGGGACTTTTCGGCCCTGCTTTTTTAGATCAGGTGCAGAGGAGAAAGTGTGTAAAGAAGAAACACATTAAAATGAGTAGTTGGAAAGAATACAAGGGAGTCGAAGTAACACAAAGGAAGAGGTAGACAGAATCAGCGGTCGCTTGGATCATTGGAATGAAGCTAGTGAGCAAGAGATTAAACAGAGGAAGAAAAGGATGAAGGATTTGTTGGAGCAACTACCGGAGTTGTATTTTCACTTCTTTTTCTCCTGCCACCTTCAAATAGATACATCATACTTCTAGTACTACAAACTAGTGCATATTTCTCATTATCTCATAAATACAAACTAGTAACTATAAGAGGCCACTCTCTCTGTTCTTCGAAAGACTTTTTTTTTTGCCCCCATTCTCTGCTTGTATCCAGCACTGCACAAAATCAGGAGTCAACAGTATTTGGCATCACCGCACCAGAAGCGCATTTGTAGCAAACAGCATGAACTGGACATGGAAAAACAACAAAGTGAGCGAGGAGAATCCATATATGTATATGTACATGCGTGCAGAGAGAGAATTAGACACGAATGTTCTTACAAGTCATCATGCTAGAGCATTTTAGCTAAAACCATACAATAAGATTTATTTCGAAAATCAAGTTTCAATAACTAAAATTCGTGGCTCACGGCAATACTATAGCTAAACGCCAGGAGAAATTTAATCAAACACTTAGGAAAAATTGAATAGAGACTCCCATATTCTATAGTTATCTAAGTGATATGGAAATGTAAACCTTAGTCTTAGGAAGATAAATAGATACCATAAGGCTAGAACTGTAAGCTACTAATAGTTCCCTCATATGTCAGAAAAACTACATTTGACTCCACAGAAAAGAGTTATTCCTAGCAAAATTAAACGCACGCAATAAATAAAGTTTTCCACGAGAAATATATCTTACGATTACCTACCAAAACAAATTAGCTGGGTGCCTGTCGGCCTCTAAGTAAACTATTTCTTCAAATTTCCACAAGTAAAATGAGAACTGACCTATTCTAGAATGTCGTCACTTCTTTAGGAAAATATTCCTAAATTCCTCATTCGATTTGAGCTCTTCGCCACCTCCATCGGCCTTTGGTTCCTTTTTAGTCCAACCAAGGGGCTTAACAAGAGATCTCGGAGCAGCAAAAGTATTCTTCCCAGTGAGTCCCAAGTCACTGCTTGGCTTCTCCACAACAGTTTTCTTGTTCTCTTGTGCTCTGCCTACCTCATCACTTTGGAAACGCACTCCTTTATCTGCCACAAAGAAATATATATCATCCTAAGCAGAGTAAAAGGAATCAACAGGAAAGAGCACACCGATAGCTTAGCTTAGATGCTGATTAAGAAACATCTTAGGGTTTCATCCTCAGTGTCATAGTCTATGTTGAATATTTGGTGAATGCTGGTAGTATTGAGCCAATGTCAGCATATAATTGCTTCCCAGAAGATATAGAGTAGACGATATATTAAAATAAAAGATTGAACTAGAGAAAAAAGAAACTTAAACAAACCATCCAAAGTTCAACTAGGTTTGATTTTCTTATCGATACAAAGCTCTATTCTTTAAAGAGAATATATGTAAATTTAAAAGAAGGTTAAATTGGACGAGGAACTTTGAAAATCAACAAGTTCACAATGAATGCAGATTGAAGCAACGTATAATTTGAGAAGTTCTCTTGACAATGCACCCCTCGAAACCGGTTTGCCCTAGATACTGGAAAAACTTCTCTACTCTGAGAAGTTGCAGCTGGTTATTCGGCAAATAAGGAAAGTATGAAGCATCTGATTTGGCAAGATGCTAAAATAAGCTTCTAATAAGACTCAAAAGCAGAAGCTCCTATTGAGGAATCTTCTATTTGTGCTTTGGCAGGAACAGTAAGGGAAATTTTATTACCCAAGCAAAATCAGCCCACCCAGTCTGAAAAGATCTGCCAGGTCCGGTTCACCAGGCCGGCTCAAAACTCAAAAACTGAGGCCCGGGAATATTTACGTATGCCCAGGCTTTCAATTTCTTAGGCTGACTCAGCCTCAACTGGCGCTCATTTTGGACCTGTTAGGGCATAAACTGTGATGCACAAATATTTCACTTTGCTTGTCGTATCATATCAAATAAGTATCACCAGTACTCACGCAATACACGTCCGATATATATCGGATACTTTATAGAAGTATTCAGCATTTTTGAAAATTCAGGAAATTATCGGATACTTGATGAATACATGACGGATACACTAAGGATACTTGCAAGATAGGGAGAAGAGTTATTTTGCAATAGAATTACACCTCCACCATGAATTTGTGGTTGATAAAAAACTAAAGATCACAATTGGTCTAATTAATTTTGTTACTCGATGAATAAAATTTAACTGAGCTTATATCTTTACACAAGTTAGTTTATTACTTTACATTAACTAAAGATTCTAAACTACTTTAAGTGTCTATTCTCATATATAACAATAATATATGTATCAAAAATAATATTTTAATATTGAATCCCCTACGTATTGTATCCTAAGATTTTCAAAACTTGTCGTATCGCCGTATCCATATTGCATCGTATCCATATGTGTGTAACATAGGGCATACGCTAGTGCACCAGACTGGGTATGGACCAATTAATCTAGCAGAAATGTGACCATTTCAGATTTTGCATGAGCCTAGATTTAATACGCAGCTTATCGCGCTTCTTCTTGATCTAACAAAAAAAGCACTTCCATAGAAGCTCCAGCTTGGCCAAACAGGCCCTTATGCTCCTAAACTAAATTGCACGGATTCATCATTGCATAAGGAGGTTGCCAGTTGACATACCACGACTCCTGGGCAAATTTGCATCAGTATGTGCTTTCCTGTGGCTCTGCTTCGGATTTGAACGTGCAACGCTTAATCTCTTGCCAAGCAACGTTTGCTTGTTCTTTGCAATGGCTGCTGTGAGATGTTCATCATCCGAGAAATCCACATAAGCCAATCCCTACAAAATTAGAGGAAAAGAGCAAAATGATTATTCAAGCTTTAGTTGGTTTCGGAAAACAAGGTATCATCTTCAACAAGTTTCTTAGTGACCAGAACGATTAAGATGACTAATCGAATTCAACTTGAATAATAACATTAATATACTCAACCTAACAACCTAGGATTACAAGTTTTGACACTTGAAATGAAGAGAAGGGCAAAAAGAAAAGCCACATGTTAGAAACAAGAGCGAAAAAACCCAGTTTGAGATCTGCAGATATGTGAATGAACAAATTACGATACAAATACAAAAGGTGCACCGAGTTTTTTAACTGCAGGAAAGGCAAATGCATTCTACAAAGACTTGTAAGTTTCAACTATGGATAGAAGATATTCAAATCGGCGCACTTAAGTTCTCAACCTTTGTTTTGCCAAATAACTTGTATTTATCATCCTTTAACTATCCTAAATTAGCAACCATGGAGAAATTTAAGATTGTTATTCTTGAAAACTAGAAAGTATGAGATACAAACCCTAGATCTTCCTGTGAACTTGTCCCTTAACAACCTTATAGCAGTCACCCCACCACAATCGCTGAAAAACTCACGAAGGTGTTCCTCATTTGCCTACAGAAAGAAGTTGCCTCAGCTTGCATTGGATGTTAAAGTATGGTTTCAGACTCAGTAGCAAAGAAAGAATATCACTCACTGCAACATTCAGATTTGAAACAAATGCCGTGCACTGATCGTTGTAAAAGTTTGACTTTGAATCCCTTGCCTTCAAACTTCCTTTAGATTGCTCAGTAGGGGCATTGGCATCATCCTTTTTAACTTCTTCAGTGTTTTCAGTGGCATTTCGCAACTTTTTGGTAGGACCCACATCAGATGCTTCTACAGTTTTCGATGTACCCTCTTTCCTTCTCTTAGGAGGAGGCTGTTTATTGCTAGAGAGTTGATTCGTCTTCCTCTTCAGAGGGGATTTTCTTGCGTCATGAGTATCTTTTGTAATGGAATATGTAGAACCAGTTTTAGACTCCTGTTGACTCTTGAATATCATGAGCTCATGGAGACGGGGTGTTACCTAGTAATTAACAAACAACAGGTAAATATTAAATTTTAGCACAAAAAAAAAATCTTAATCTGCCTCTCAATATCCTGATTTTCGTTGGTACATTCTTAGACAAACAATTAAAGGAAAAAAAAAAAATGAAATGTGCAGTGGATATATAACATGATATCTTTCTCTTTTTCCATACTGACAATGAACAGATATTCTATATTCAACTATTCAGAAGAGGGCTCCTACAAACTATCAAATTTGGAGATAAAAGGAGTTAGAAGCCCAAGATCGCTTTCTTGTTTACCAAAAATACAAAAAGATAAATTCTATTAGTATGAGGATCACATCTGATAGCTACCGTTCAATAACTTTTCTATCAGGATTAAATTCATCTCCGGTTGTATCTTGTCTAAATCCAATCAAATAACACTCTTATGGTTGGCTCCACCAGCTGAAAGTTTCTAGCTCCATACCTGGTTGGACAAAACCTAATACATAACAGAGGGCATAATACGATAGTAAATAATTCCCTCAGGAAAGCTTATACGAAACGTAACGAAATTCAAATATTACTAACAAGTGACAACAACAAAACTCCTAAAACTGGGGATTATTGAATTCCATTTGAGAAGAGCATGCCAAAAAAACTTTAGCGATTTGGTTTGGTACGTTATGCATGCTATTAATATTGCCATAATTACCTACCAGGAGGAAAAGACAGAAAGTCTCCATGTTAAGATTGCTTTAATAAATAGAGTGATAACTATCATGCTACCCGGACAAGTAATTTAATTTACCAGTATTCATCTTTAAGAGACCAAAACGCAAGCACAAAGCTCAATGAGCTGATCATTATTGCCATGCACAACAGACAAGAACAATTAAATGGAAGAGGTGGTCAGGTGAATACAATAATTTTATGGTTTCACCTAAAATGAGTAGTAGTCTTCCAGAAGACATTAAATAAGAAAAATAGTTGAAATTAGCGACACAAAAAAAAAAATAAAATAAAGAGTACCTTTTTTACTGCAAGATCAAAATCTTCTAAAGTGCCATGTTCCCGTTCAAATCGGAGCCAAGAATGGCATACAACCTGAGACATCATTAGGAAAATAAAGTTATTCTTTTTTGCCCTTTCTCTTTGGAAGTCATTATTCTTGCCCCAATACATGGAGAAAAGCTAAAAAATTTCAACTGAAATCAAATAAAATCCAATTTCGCAGTCGACAAGCATGCATAAAGAATTTATAAACATAGAAAAAATTTTATCACATTATGAGAAAATAAAATAGAGGTTGTTTAATGATGCAGCAATAGACATCTTTCCAAACAATTACCACATGCCCCTTGAGTAAACAAAAATAACTATATGCTGAACGAGTTGTACTAACAAAGAAAGAAATGTACTAAAGCAAATATTAAGAAAAGTGTGAAAAGATGTAATATTTGCATTTTGTTAACATTAAAGAGCAAGAGATACTAAAGGTTTTGCTGTTCTCCAAGATAAAAATCTTACTTCTGAACCAGTTCCTGAGAATCTCTTACTGTAGCATCTCTTATAAATGGCTCTTGCTTCTTGTATATGACCCATTTCAATTTCCATTGCTATATAGTGCTGCCAAACTTCCAACATAGATCCACTGAAGAGGATCACAGAGTTAATTAAGGACGAACAAGTCTCTAAAAGGACACCCTAGAGTCTTGAGTATGCATTGTCAACATGGGAGATAGCTCACCAATATTTGACAATTTACAAACAGCTAAAATGCAGAAACCTTCCCTGAAAAAAATGTCATTTGAACTTTTCCGTCCTGATATATAAGAACATGCATTTAAACCCTGAATATATTTACACTATTAGCACTTCTGCAATTTAGCCTTCACGAGATTACATCATATAAAGGAATTAAAGCAAACCTTTTCTTGATAAGATTTTCCCACACACCACGGGCTGCTACCATTTCTTTTCCAAGATTAGCTTCTAACCTCGCCCAGTATTCATGCAGATGCAATAAATCATCAGTGCTCAGTTGTGGAGACAAGAAATCAGCAGCATCCTGAAATTATGTGGTCCAGAGATCATATTGAAAAAATTTGTTACCAGCGAAAAGAAATATATCTACACACCAGCTTATGAAAAACAAACCATGAAAGTCTGCCTTATCAGTTGGAAATCAATTGCACTATCCTTTTCACCATTTAATGAGATCCTCCGTCTCAAACCATCAACTCGGGTAAGATAAAGCTCGAGATACTGCAAATGCCAAACATTAAAGCATGCAAGAAGTCTTTCAGTATTCATTTTCTAAATAAAAAGAGTACCGGGTGCTTTCCCAATCAAAAAGTCACCTTTTGGTGAAGTAATTAAAAACTTTCAGGGATGAGATCATCATCTGTAACATACTGTGTTAAATATAAAAAATATGAAAACACTGTTTTCTAGCAGCTTCAAGTTTTAAAGAATAATAGTTATTTTATATTATTTAACATGGCATCAGAGCAAAAAGTCCTAAATTCAAGTCACGTTAGACTCCTAGCTTGATTGATTTCCTCCCATTTTAATTTAAATCCACATCATGAGCCTGTCAAAAAGTCTTGAGCCTAGACATGAAGGGAAGCGTTAAATATAAAAATATAAAAACACCGTTTTCAACCAACTTAAGCTGTTAGAGAATAACAGTTATTTTATAATATTTAACATACAGTGCAAAATTACTTCTAGTAGGTTGTGCTAAAAAGGCAGCGAAAGCTAATAAACGATTGAAAATTTTATAAAAATGTCCTACAAATGGCAAACTCATTTACAACAAGAAAGCATTTAATTGACATCAGATCATATTACCTCTTTGACACTGGGGAAAACACAACGTACAGCCAGCTCAAAGACCTAAAGAAAAATAGAGAATAAACCATGTTAGTACATGGATAAGTAATAATTTATAGGCTCAAGATCCATATGGCCAACGGATTCTACAATTTGTTGAGAAGCATTTTTAATTTCCATGCAATAACCTGTAGCCCACTAGTCCCTAAACCTATTTATGTGATTTGATACAACAATTGGCTATAATAGCACCAAAAAAAACTGAACAGCTGATGACTAAGATTAGCTGGATTTTTTTTATCAACTAATACACCTTTCCACTGCATCCAGCTTCAGAAAATCATTAAATAAGATAGTTTAGTTCTGATAATAAAGAAATAAAGAACTATTAAGACATAGTAACATAAATGTGTAATACTATATTTGTAAACTGTCATGCATGGTTTTTATATAAATGCATGCATTTGACTATTAGGCGTATAGTCAATCTACAATGAGATTGCTGAAATGTAGGATCTACCAACAAACCTTTAAAATACAAAACATTTATACATGTGGGGCTCCATGTTTATGTGCATTTCTCAATATTGTACTATTTATATGGTGTTAAGATTTTGGCTAAAATGCCATTCAGGATAAGCTAGTAGTGAAACGGATGCCTTAGTGAGTGGATCATAACTGAACTCTCAGTGAACAGAATATCATACTCACACAGAAGTACTTTCTGGTAGTCAGTAACACAAGAAAATGAACTATTTGTTTATCAAGTATGGGGAGAAAAAACTACAGAATCAAATATCATTTTCCAGATTAACCGTAACAGTAAATGAGAACTTACATATCTTATTTCTTCTTCAGAAGCATGCACACGTTCCAAAGAAAGCAAATATCGGACCCACAACTCACTAACCCACGTGCAATTTCTTGTGGCTCTATAATAGACACTTTTCAAAACAGTAGGAACCTGAAAAGAAGGATACTTACAAATTACACTACGGAGCTTTTATATAATACATATAAATCCCTGAATCATTTATTTAAAAAATATACAGTAGTAAATTCTAATTATTGCATGAACCCTTGAAACTGCATAATCTTAACAAAGTACGTAGATATTCAGTTTTGAGTTTCATCCAATTCACGAGAGGAAGTTAGTTTTGTATTCTTTTCTGGAGAAAAGAGTTAAAATTTCTATCAGAAAAACTTTTTCAATTAAGGGTATTTTTGTAAGTAAAAGAGGATACATGCAAGAAATTGTCTTTGAAGGAAGGGTATGCATTAAAATTCAGTTGTTAAGATGCACAACATAAATATACATTTTGCATGGATATCAGCACTAATCTGTATTTTTAAAACAGCAACACTGAAAACAAGCATATGAGAAAACCTTCAAGGTTCTATCAAGATAGCTAGTATATCCAAGCCAGAGATCACTTGACACAGGAAACTCCACAACAGCACGTTCATAAAGAACTTGAACACGAGCAGGATCTCCGCAAGACTCCTCAAATTTTATGTAGCTCTGGTTTATCAAAAGTAAATAATGTATTAGGCTTGCAGACTAACAGAAAAGAAATAGCATTGCCATCACAAAAGATGTAGACAACTAATAAATACAAATATTNAAGGAAGCAAAATTTCAAAATTCTGAGCAAGATACTTTGATGATAGGATTCCTACACAAACTTCTAAAGGAACTAATAAATAAGGGACATAATGTGAAACTGCAAAGGCTACAAAGTACTACCTAGAACTAACTTTCAATGGTGATAACTTTAATCCAGTAGTTCACAGCATGCTTAGAACTAAAAAGGGTAATGATCACTTTTCATAAACAATAACACATTAACAAGAGACAAAAATATGTACACTAATTAGGAGATATCACAAGCAGTCCTTACTTCCAGATTACTGTAGCAGTTTTAGTCTGCTTTCACTAAGGCCCCCATATAACCAATAAGGCATCTCGAGAAAAGGTGATTTTGGCCACCTTTTGTGGATCTTGCTACTAGTCCATTATTTTTTCTATTGCAACATTGGGACCATCCATGGACTGCAATGCCCCTGGGCCCTGGCTAACATTGTGATGAATTTATGCATGAAAGATCTCAGCCATGATGACAAGAAGAATGAATGCAACTTTCAAGAAGTTCCATGAAATGATATTTCAACTGAAAGTTTTTTTTTAAAAAAAAATGGTTAAAAATTGCGAAATTGAAAAAAAAAATCAGTGGGCTGTTTTCGCTAAACGGCCCCAGGAAATTTCCATAGAATGCAATCATAGCTGCTCACATACACGAAAATTAAGACGCAGTTAACAGGTACATAACAATAGCAATGAACAATTTATTCCAAAAGGTAAGGATCAAATAAGGATCAAATAGACTAAGTTCATAATATATAGAGGGAACAAGTGACGTGACAGCTGAACCTCCAAGTATCAAAAGTAAGAAAATATATATATATATATTTGGAAGAAAAGGAGTCATAATATATCTTGATAACCAGAAAAAAGTAAAGGAAAAAAGATAAAAGAATCATTTATTGTAATACCATAAACTGTTGTAGTTTATCAGCCTCAGATGTATCAGGATCGACTAGTCGGTCCTCATATTGCTTCCGCGCATTGTACATTTCTATCGCTTTCTGATAGGCAGAGGCAACATTTGAGGGAACCCCATCCAAGTCAGTGTTAATGTCATTAGAATTCCCTTGTTCAGCTTCCCAAACCTTGTAATCTTTAAGTGTTGATATGAGATCAACCAAAGGAATAGACAGCTGACGATGGAAAAGAGCACGTATGCGTTGACTTTGTTTTGTTTTTTCCTGAGGCAGAGACAGAAACGAGAAATAAATCTTAATGTGGAAAGTGTGGTAGTTTGGGTCCTCAGGAAGTTACGAGCTGTATAAATATTCTAATATTTGAATAGAAATTTTTACACACTACACACACCCTGCAAAATTAACTATTTACATATGCACCAGGGAAAATATGAATTTGTATATGTAGCCTCAAAGATATATACTTCCTAAGAAAATGCCTTTCCCAAAAAAATTTGCCTAAGCAAAACCAACACCTTCCATGAATTGAATGGCTTCCTGACTTCAGCTAACGGTAACCACAACCCCCCCAACAAAAAAAATAAAATAAAATAATAAAATAAAAAGGGGCATAGAAAGTTCAGATTTTAAGCATATTTGCATATACAGCATTGCAGGAATACATAAGTAAAAGCCCCTTGTAGCAGGTACCTAGATAAGGTAGAAACATAATTGTATCCAGAGTATTCTACCTCGTCATTACCATCAGAAATTGTTAGAAAAAGAGCTTGCTCATACTCTCTATAAGCTTCCCATATTTTACTGCCTTCAACAATGTGCAAACCCGCTGCAGTAAGAGCACGCTCAAATAAATCTCTCATCTTTGATATACCAGCTGGCAAACATTGGGAAACTGATTGATCATGCTCTTCAACAAAATTAGCATAATCACACCATAGTGGAACAGACTGCATCAAAAAGAATGCGAAAATCAATTATTTTGCAATGCTACCCAAAATAGTCTCAAATTTTAGCCAGAGGAAACAAGACCTACCAAATATTCTTGCACAGCACGCTCATATAGCTTTTCTACCTCGGTGAAGGATTCAGCACTATCTCATCAAAACAACAAAGAAATGTGAGAATTGGCAGGTCATTTAATGGATTCAAGATGAATTTTGATTTTCAAATACATAATCCTACATGCATAAACTCAAAGGCAAGGAAAATATCATTGCAGACAATGACAAATTGGATGAATTCCCTCACAACAACTGCACCACTAACTCACAACACTTAATTATTAAAGAGACAAGGAAAAAAAAAGAGAGTTTGATCCGTACCTTGCACTCAACGAGATTTCATCCTTCGCCCACTCTTGCCACATTTTGGGGCTCAATGGGAAATTCTTATTCATTTCTTCCCTTGCTGCCCTTAGCTTCTCGATCTGACCAGATTTCCTCAGACATTGGATGTACTGCCTCCCAACAAAAAAAAAAAAAGAGAAAAATTTGCAAGAAAAATCAGTGCTTAAGACAATGCACTACTACTTAGCACTCCACTGGTCAAAAAGGAAACAGTATGAGAAGCCTTTTATACAGGCTACGGGGTTCAGAGACTATTTGGACAGGGTGGAGCTTTTGTAGAAGTGTTGTTTGAGCATGTTAGAAGGGCCGTAACAACTCTGTCATTAAGTTGTTGTGCCACGAACCTTCCCCCCTCCCAATTCCACGACATATGCATGCAAAGAAAACAGCTTGCGAGCGCAGCTAGAAGCAGAAGCCGGAAACAAAGCTTCTACTTCTGGGGATAGGGGCCTTTTTGGCCCTGCTGTAAACTGTAGCGTCTGCCAAGCACTATCAAAATTTCTCCAGCAATATTACCACTGCAGCAGAAGCAGAATCAGAAGCGTCGAATTAAATTAAAGCTTGTGTTTCTGGGGCACGGAATCTCATTTCAGCTTTCTGCAACAGCAGAAGCCCAAGTCATTTTTCTTTGCCAATTGCTCGACTGAAGATAAAGCCCAGAATTCTGCTTCAGGGAGTAAAAAAGCTGCTCCAAAGCTGAGCAAAAGAAGCCCTTAACAGAAGCAGCGATTCATGGGACACATCATACGATTGCAACAAGAATAAAAATCAAAACACCATCCACCTCGCAATCGAACCGATGAATCGGAGCGAGCGGAGCGTACCTTGACGTGCGCTTCGTAATCCAAGGGTTGCTCCCGCAGAGAGCGCTCTAGGGCTTCGATTCGGAGGTGCTCAGCGCCTTCTTCTTCTTCTTCTTCTTCTTCTTCCTCGTCCGACTCGGATCCTCCGGAGGAGGCGGAGGAGGGGGAGCTCGGGTTCCTGTCCTCTGCGGCGGCGGCGGCGGCGGCGCCACCTAGGGTTTCGTCTCCGGGCGCAGCGGCAGTGGCAGCGGCGGCCGCGGCCGCTGCTTCCTCCTCCTCCGCCGCGTCGTTGGGTTCGGCTCCATCGATCTCCATGTGGGGGGAGCTTCGAAAATTTGGGGTTTTGCGTGTGACGGGTGAGATAGAGAGAGAGAGAGAGAGGGTATGGGAAGGTATATCGAAACGAGGAGTGCGTCGCGCTTGTTATGCGTTCGTCGGGGTTTTAGTTAGTTTTACGAGTGCTAACGTTTCGCCGAAACGATTTGAAACGATACGAAACATGATATGTTACGATATGAAAACACGAGGTACACCCGTATTATTATTAAAAATAAAATAAAATAAAATAAAAGGAAGAGAGAGATTGAGCCGTATCCATCTCAATGCTATGCGCAAGCATCCATTCCGAATCTTAAAGCACCCAATAAACCCCTCGTCACGCGCCCCGTCCACGCTCGCCCCCGCGATCCGATCCTTGTGCGGCGGCGGCGGCGCCGCCGTCGAGGCCGGAGCCCACGCCCGCGCCCTTAAACTCGGCGGCGCCGCGGCCGCCGCGCCGCGCGTCCGAAACGCGCTTCTGAACTCCTACGTCCGGCGCGGCGCCCTCGACCTCGCCCAGAAGCTGTTCGACGAAATGCCCGTGAGAGCGCCCGCGGATTGGAACTCGATCCTCTCCGGGTACTGGAAATTGGGCCGCAAAGAGAAGGCCCTCGAACTGTTCGATGCCATGCCCGTGAGGAATTTGATCTCTTGGACCATTATGGTCACTGGGTTCTCGCGTTTTGGAGAAGTCGAAGAAGCTCGGAAGGTGTTCGATGCAATGCCGGAGAGAAATGTTGTCTCGTGGAACGCGATGTTATCGGGGTATGCGCAGAACGGGGTGATAGAACAAGCATTGGGTTTGTTTTGTTTATTAATGGACAGATCGGAGGTAGCGCCAAACGAAACTACTTGGGTTACTGTTTTATCGGCTTGCTCTATGAGGGGTGATATTCGGTTTGCAGAATCCGTTTTAGGGGCCCTTTTGAAGAGGCAACTGCATGTTAATTGCTTTGTAAAGACGGCTTTGATCGATATGTTCGCGAATTGTGGGAGTTTGGAGACTGGAAGGAAGGTGTTCGCTGAAATGGGCGATCCAAATTTGGCGTCATGCAATGCTATGATCGCCGCATATATGAGGGAGGGCGATGTTACAGCTGCGAGGGAGATCTTTGATGGGATGAAGGTGAAAGATGTGATCTCGTGGAACTCGATGATTTCAGGGTATGCGCGGAATGGACAATGGAGTGTAGCAATTGAGCTATTCAAAGAGATGGTTTCTGTAGAAGGATTAAGACCTGATGAAATAACGATTTCGAGTGTCCTTTCGGCATGCGGGCATTTGGGTATTCTTCATTTTGGGAAATGGGTGGTCGATTATGCGAAAGAAAACAAGACTAGGTTAAGTATTTCAGGATATAATGCTCTGATCTTTATGTACTCGAGATGTGGGGTTATTGAAGATGCTAAGCGGGTGTTTGATGAAATGACAAAAAGAGATGTATTTTCGTATAATTCGATGATTTCTGGGTTAGCGGCTAATGGAAATGGCCTTGAAGCTATTGAATTGATGCGCGCAATGGAGGAAGAATGTATTGAACCAGATAGTGTAACGTATCTTGGCGTCTTGACTGCTTGTAGCCATGGAGGATTACCGGAGGAAGGTCGCCGAGTGTTCAATGCAATTGAAAACCCCAACGTCGATCATTATGCTTGTAAAGTCGATTTGCTATGCCGAGCAGGGCGATTAGATGAAGCAAGAAAAGTGGTCGACGAAATGCCAATGAAGCCGCATGCAGGACTCTATGGTGCACTCCTTAACGCAGGCCGGAAATATAGAAATGTCAACTTAGGCGAATTTGCGGCAAAAGAGCTCTTCAAACTCGAACCGGAGAATTCGGGCAACTACGTGTTGCTCTCGAACATCTATGCTTCACTAGGAAGATGGAAAGATGTGGATAATATTAGAAGAAATATGATTGCAAGAGGTGTGAATAAGATGGTAGGGTGTAGTTGGGTGGAATTCAATCATGTAGTGCATCGGTTTGTAGTCGGTGATCGATCACATCACTTGTCAGAAGAGATATATAAGGTATTGCAGAAGCTTGAGAGGAAGATAAGAGCAATGGGTTATATCCCTGATAAGAGCTGTGTATTGAAGGATGTAGATGCGGAGGAAAAGGAAGAGATGGTGGGGACTCATAGCGAGAAACTAACCGTCGCATTCGGGTTGCTTGTTTTCGACACGGGACAAGTGATTAGGGTTGTGAAGAACCTAAGGATATGCGATGATTGTCACACTTTTATAAAGATGATTTCAAAGATCGAGGGGAGGGAGATTGTGGTGAGGGATAACAATAGGTTTCATCAATTTAGCGATGGGAGTTGCTCCTGCAAGGATTACTGGTGAAGAGCCTGTTTGACACTACTAGAGTGAAGCTGTTTGAAAAAGCACTGAACAATCTTTTCCAATCGTTTCCAATTAATGCCGCTCATAACACTTAATCTAACCTGAAGCATGCAAAAATAATGCAAAAAAAAACTTAATATTTTACACAGCTTACCTACCTTGTCACACATTGCATCAAAATGATGGCCTGGAAGTATTAAATGTGCACATTTTCATACTAAAAAAAAGTAGCAGCTAAAGACTCTTAGCATGCCTCTTTACAGTTTAAGTGTTTCAGCCATGAGACAGAAAAAGGAAAAACTAGAATATATAATCCATTACGAGTAATATACGCAAGATAAGAGATGAACCTAATTTACTGATGTGGCCAAATAAGTAACACCAAAGGGGAAGAGTGCTCCCGACACATCGACATACAAAGTTATGGTTTCGCTATAACAATGCTGAAGTGCCTAATTACGAAACAACAAAGCATTTAACAAAGTCGAGAAACTTGAAAGCTAGCTCATTCAAGCTGGGCTGTCGAGACATGTACTTTGGCTTTACCTACCACCCTAAACCCTAGCCCTCTTGTTGGTGCTGCAGTCGGGGCATTTGTACTGCTTTATGTGCTCTGCCCTAGCTGGTGTGATTCTGACGCACTTGCCATGGAACCACCGCTCGCAGACGTCGCAGCATATCCAGAACTCGTCGCTCGCATAGTTGTTGCCGCACGCCCCGCACAGTGTGGTGCCGTGCTCCTCCTCGTCCTCCTGCTCCCCGTCCTCCTCCCCGCTCTCTTCCTCCTTCGGGAGCGGCATTCTCGACGATTTCGTATAGGACTCTGCCTGTCGAGACTGCTAGGAAAGGCAAGAATGTAAAGAGCGAGAGCGAGCTACAAAAGTGTTGTTTGAGTCGAGTTGTTCGAAGAAGCAGTAATAGCTTTTTTATCAAAATATCCTATACAAATCATCGCCACAAAGCAGAAGCGAATTCTCTTCTGCTTTCAGGGAGCAAAAGCTCGTTTGAGCTCCCGTCAAAGGAAAAGCTCCAAACTTTGGTAGTCAAATGTTGGTTTCCTTAAGCTTCTGTTTACTGGAGTAGAGAAGCAAATGCAGAAAATCAGAAGCCAAGCCAAATAGCACTGGAGAATAAGAAAAAATGAGAGAGAGTGCTATAAATGGCATCTTTGTTTACCGCCTTTGAGTTAGACTTATTGCTCTTGCTACTACTGTTTGGGGTTTTCTCTTTAGATTGCTTCTTTGCTGTTCCGGTGACAACTTCATATATAGTCGGGAGATTGTTGATCATATTGAAAAGCCGCCTCCTGTGTTAACAGATCAACTTTTGGATGATATTTTGCTGATTAAAGAGTACAAGAATCAAGCATGTAACTAGAAAATATCAAATGTTTATTAGCATAATAAATGGCTCCTTCAAGGAAAAGCTGATGACTAAGCCCTACATGCAAAACCAAATTTGCTCATCTTCAAATGCAACAGAAGTACAAATGAGAAACTTTTATACATAACAAAAAAGTGCGCATTTTCTCATTAGAAAGAGTAGATGCTTGGCTAATTTCATCCATTTCACAGTAATTATGTTTTTTCGCATGATTCCAATCTCCTGCATAACACCGTCATTTTCCACACCCTTGTTCCACTCAAAATACAACAATTTTTTTAGTGCATTCCCCTTTACATCGACTAGAGAAACAAAAATATCAAAGTCCAACAAAAATAAGTATATAGAATAAATACAAAGAAGAATCGAGCAGTGCACCGGCGGACAACGATCTTCCAATTACTTGATACAAAAAAATCAGGCATATTAAATTTTTTTTGTGAGAAGGGCCCAACTACCAGATTGTGTGAGCAAAATTTCACTTGATATTTAGAATAGCTGTAAGAGCACATTGAGACATTAGACACATTATTTTACTATCAAAATATGCAGTGTCTATATTAAAGAATGTTTTCTTCAGCTCAAGAAACTCATAGAAATGCTTATTCTGAAGAAAACAAGAATTACTCAGCAGTATCCTATTACTGAAGCAACTTTTAACGTTCCTCAAACATAAACCACTAGGATGAATGTCTAGAGCAGTTTAGACTTCAGCTATCGGGCAAATATGGTATATGTATCCAGTTAGATATGATTCTATCGAGATATGACCTAATTCGGTCTTAGATCTCATGTCATTCTAAGCAGAGCTTGTATGAATTTATTTAGGTTTATTATGATCTCTAATCTAATCGTATCCTGTACAAGTTAACACAGTTATGTCCAAGTCTGACACGATTCTTTTCTTCTTTTCTGTTTCCATGGTTGCAAAACAGATCATTAATGAAGAGAAACTTTGTTTCCTTGAATTTGACAGCTGTCACAACTTTACCTCCTTTATCTATCTTTCCGCTATATTATGTATACTCCTTCCCTTTCTTGTATCTAATTTGTTCTCTTATTCTTCATTTATACTTAACTAGAATTAATTTATTACCCTATATTTATCATCACCGAAAGGCTTGCATTTAGCTCAGATCACAAAGAGCTCCTATATCACTGTTTTCAAGTTTTAACCAACTTAAAAACTTGTACTTGCACGAAATTGGAAAATATAAATCTGAAATTTGTATCAGATTTGAAAAAAATATGAATATAATTGCTCAGAACCAGTAATACAATTTATTAATTCTATGCTTTTCCTTTCTAACTTATGTTTACCTCATAAACTATGCTACCTAGTTTTCAAGAGCAAATAATCTTATATGAGGCTTGCTGGATTTAGAGCAAGGCAAAACTGTTGCCTACAAAACTAAGAGAGTGCAAACATGATATGTTGGGATGGTCATAATTGACCAAACTGAACCAGAATGAATCGTGTTTATTTAGAACCTCTGCATAGCCTCAGGCAATGAGGGGCAGTACGTTACCGAATCATTGTAATACTATTCTAAAGCCAGGAATAGACTCCAAGTCAGGTCCACAATTTGTTCAACCCAAGTATCCAACCAACACCAAACCCTTTTAGTGCCCTATGTGAACGCATATTTCCCATAAACTAATGGAAGAATTTTGAAATACCTCATTTAATGTCAGCTAGCTTCAAATTACATTATCTCACATTTCAACAAATACACAATCATGTATAACTCCAATTCAATATATTCCTGCCTAATCGACATAGACACTTACTTTCTACAACAAATAAAGAGGTTGAACTAGCACAAACTTCCTTCTTAGAAAAGCATTTGCCTTCCTTCTTCTTTTCTGCCATCAACTTCAGAAAAAAGAAAAGTGCTGACAATTAAATAGAGAAAGAAAAAAAATCTAGGAAAGAATCCATCTATTGGATGGAAGGTTAAAGAAAGGTGTTCATAAGATTTTAGCAGACAATATAGGGCACTGGGTGGCTAAAGCGAATGTTAGGCCCTTAAATGTCACCAGAGAAAAAAGAGTCTGTTATAACGTGAATACCAAAAGTCATTCAACTAACGAACAAGTACTAGAAACAGAGAATGCAGTTTATGACTCTACATCAAAAGAAAGAAACATATATCTGTAGCTAAATCCCTAAACATCATTACGATGTCCTTATATTGTTAATTTGCCATAAAGCAACGAACCATGCCAGCCCTAACAACAGAATACAAAACAGGTAGGGAAAATCAAGTAGACTGAACCCAATGGATTACCAATGAATGCGCAAAGTTCCTTGTGCTACTGCAAATAGTGGATGTAGCAATTTTGATAATAGAAAACATATATCTATATATGTTTTACAATATTTGCTATGCAATTATCACGCTGTATTCAAGAGACACCCCTCAACCTTCCCAACATAAAAGAAACAAAGAAAGTGAAGGCAAATGATATACTAACAATCATCCATACTATTTCTTGTCGTTTTCTACTATCCATGTCCTTCATGTCCAGAATGATATTTAAAGAAAAAAGAAGCAAACAATATATTGTCAAGACACCTTGAAATTATATATCAGATTCATCAAAACATTAGAAGCATATATCACCAAAATCAACTCTAATAGTGCAACAACAAACAGTCATAAGTGTGTGGCTATTAATGCTTGCTAGACTACCAAGAACATCCAAAGAGATTATAAGAGCACATAAATTGATAGGTTCATTCTCCATAAGAAAGAGCAAAAACGGTACATAGACATCCCATTTTTGTAGCAGGCTATGCATGCAAGAAAACATATAAGGAAAAAAGAAAAGAGTAAATGCTTCACAAGGCATGCAATTGCAATGTAGCGTTAAAAATTAAAGCTCAAATAAACAGTATTACCTAGCTTCCTTGTCAAACCCAAACCGCGCAGCGAAGTAAAATGCAACAGCAAGCAACCATGCATCACTGTGAACAGCAACTAGGGCTAGCCAATCCTTTTCTTCCATACCATCCCGAGCAAAGTTAATACCTAGTGCTGGTTCAGGAAGCTCTGGAGGTACTTCCTCAGCAGGTAAGTTCACTTCCCAAGTCTCATCAGGAAGTCCATAAAGGCACAAGTTCTCCTTCTCTGAAAACAAAACAAGTGTCATTGGCGACAGCCTCAAATTTTCTCCTTCAGTAACATCATTGTAAAACCATATAGAGTCAAGGTTTCATTGGGAAACTACTGTTTTCTATATACAAAAGCCTTAGCTTTGTTCAGAAAGTATAATTGAATGTGCAAAAGAAATATCTTCAAATTATATCACAATAAATATCAGCTATTGAGTACATCCTTGCAATTTTAGAAACAAGCCACAAACCCAGATATAAATACTTTGAAAACATCAAAAGCAAAATCATCAGCAATCAATATTCTTTTATGCGATAAGTCATGAAACTGCATTTTTCATCTATATTTCTAAATTTCTATTTTAACATAACAAGATGCCGCTATCAAACTTGAAATAACCATCAAATGATAACTTTCTTCAAAAGCCATTTACGCCTACATAATATTGATACATGCAAATGTTAATAAGCCGGTAGATTCAAGAGATTTGAAGCAAATGATCAAATCAAACATTTGTTGAATCAATTAACAACAGAAACAGTCTTGAATTGCTAAGTCAAACATTAAAAAGAAAAAAACAACAACAGCTTCGACAGCAGCTAGTAAGGTAAGATCGAGGCAAAGAACAACAAAATCGCACAAACCACAACACTTTGACCAAAAGGAAGTAGAACTTACCGGGATCACAAAGCTCGTAGAACTTCTCGACATCTGCAACACCACCAACACCAAAACCGTATCAAATTCCAAAACCCTACCAACTATAGACTCCAAAAATACACGAATAAGCAACTAAAACCTCCGCCAAACCCTGATTTGAGCATTAATTGGAGAAGAGGACGAGAAGTACCAGTGGTGAGAGCCTTAACCATGCCGGCTCGCCTGGCTCTAAAATCCCTAAACACGTCCTCGGGCATCCGGGAAGTGTACGCGCCCGCGCCCCCCTCCATGCTCTACTCCTCGAAACGAGCGCGTCGAGAACGAGGAAGCGCGAGCTCTAATGGCCCTATCGAGTAGATGATTGTGCCCTAGAAGAGACGGAAGGAGGAGGAGAGGAAGAAGCGGTGAAGATGGGAGAGAGAGAGATATATGTACAGAGAGAGAGAGAGATTAGGGTTTCTCTACGTTGGAATTAGGGTTTTGGTGAGTAAGAGTTCGAATCACTCCTCGAAATAGAGAGAGAGAGAGAGAGAGAGAGCGAGAGGAAGAAGAAGAAGAAGAGAAACGGGAGGGAAGCTTAGAGAGAGAGAGAGAGAGAGAGAGAGAGAGTCTTGCGTGGTTTTATTTTTGGATTTTTTTTCTTTTTTTTCAGGGAGATTTAATTAATTTAATTTGTATTTTTTTCTCCTTTTATTTTCGTATTCGTACGAGGGCATCCATTGCCGTCCGATGAGCCTCGAGATTCGTGATGCAGGGATATTCCTCCCAGTGCGGCGGTGTTAACATTACCGTAGCCGTGATTGGAAAAGTCAAACACTTTTTACTGTTGATGCCATGCAAAAAAAAATATATATATATATATATATATTAAATAATATATATATTAATTATTATTATTATTTCAGAGTATAAATTTTTAAGACAAAATTAATCGAGATTACATTTTATTTTTAATAATTTTTTAAAAAAACTAAATAAATATATTGTACTAAAACCAAATAAATAAAATCGGATCAACCGAATTATTTTGGCTCGATTCAGTCCAGTTCATACTTTTAATTTGATTTAGTTTAATTTTATAATTATATAGACAAAAATGTACCATTTATGATGTTCACCTCTAACTAAAAGCACACACTCCTTATAATTTCAAAAAAAATATTATTTTTATTTCATGCATCAATTAATGGCACAAAATGCGTGCGTTTATATTTGCACGTGGCACCCCACACCTATTGGCTATTATGCAGTAAAAAATATTCCAAGTACTTAAAAAAAATAGATAACACGCTATCTGTTTCGTTTATTTCATTCAGAAATAAACTTAGCTGAAAATATGAATCAATTAGAATTCGAACTTGCGACTTCGAATACTTTTTCAATGTTTCTCCATTTTTAGAAGTAGATAAAATGAGATTTATTATCTTCTTTTAAGTTTTATCTTTAGCTTTTTTCTATTTTTGCTATCTTAAATTATTTCTCTTCTGCTTTGTATTTTTTTTTTTTTTTTTAATCTTCTTTCAATTCTTTCCATCCCAGCTAGGGATATGCATTGTAAGTAGGGATGCAAAGGGCCAGATAATTTCTACTCCATTTTTTATTGGTTCGGGATAGATTTGAAAAGGATTAATTTTTATCTTTTTTTATCTTTACTTATTACTCCGTTTTGGACAGATTAGGATATAAGTGAGGTTAATTTTGACAGATCTTTAATGAATCGAACAGATTAAACAGATCAAAAGAGAAAAAAAAAGGGTCCCTCGTCTTTCGCTCTATTTTTTTGGCGGATTTAAGAATAATTTATATTTTTCAATCTTTTTAGTTTCTACGTACTACACCATTCCGAACGAATCGGTACGAAAGCTTCACCAACCCAAATCTATTTGCATACCTAATTGTGAATAGGGTGGAACAAACCGAATAACAAAAGTTTAAACGTTGCTTACATTTGAAATAGAACGGGAATAGTAATAGAGAGAGAGTTTAAAGTTTAAATCACTTATAATCTTAGCTAAAGCCAAAGTTTTACTTTTATCATTGAATTTCTAAGTTAAAATTTCAAATATCCAAAATTTGAAAAAATATTTATTTTAGTTCTTGTTTTTATTTATCATGAGGAAAGTCATTAATTTTACTAAATTTTTTGATATATTAAAATAATTTACATCAAAATAAATAAATATGAAAAATAAGTCTATCAAAAGAATAATAGTACCTTTACACCTATATATAAAACTTAAGCTTTAATTATAAGCTTACCTAACAGTTCATAAAATTTTTTTAGGTTTTAGTATTAAAAAACCGTCCATGAGACTAAGGACTTGTTTGGTTCATTCATTTTGGGTATGGAATGGGAATCGGTTTGATTAAATCCGGTTAATTTTGTTTGGTTCGCATGAATCGGTTTGAGATTCCTATTCCAGACTGGAATGAGAATGGCCCATTAGCCTTCAACTTGATTCCGGTCTTCTAGCCCGGATTGATATTTCATTCTGGAAGCCCACTAAGTCCTCGAAGCCCATGTGACCATCTCACCCTCCTTCTCTTCACCCCTTTCTCATCACAAAAAAAAAACATATCCTCTCTCAAAACCCTATCCCTAACCCACACGAATAAAAGTTTTTAAAAATAAATTTGATATTTTTTTTGAAAAACTTATTAGAGAATAGTATTTTTCATAAATTTTAAATAATATAAATTTATATTTAGAGTAAAATTAGTATTATAGTATCCTATAATTTTTTTAGTTTAAACGAACCAAACAATGAAATGTGAATAGCTCATTCCAATTCCCAATCTACAAATAAACCAAACGTCTTGGAGGAGTGGACCATTCCAATTACCATTCCAATTCATTCTCATTCCATTATCCATTCCAATTCCACCCTTGAACCAAACAAGCCCTAAATGGAAAAATAGTGGGATTTTGAATGAGTGGCTCTTTCGAGAGTTGCATTTTAGTTTTATGTTTCATTATCGTTTGCATCAAAAATTCCTAAGTATTATTTATTGGATGTGGTTCATGTGATTTATTCAGATGATCTATAAAGATACAGTCGATTTATTCAAGTTGATCTATAAAGATACGGTAGATCGAACGGTTAGGGTGTATCTGGACACGTCCTTGATGGATGGACATGATTTAACATCCTTACATTAAGTTGTATATAAATATAACATACGGGAGTCCCGGTCTAAGCTTAATCTAATTTCTTGTGACGACTCAATTTTCGAGAATAAGAAAATTAAATTCGAAACGTCCCGCTATTTTGTAAATCGCAAACGAGGACGAACCACGAGTAAAAATCGCCGCCTACAAATCAAGTACAAAAATTAAAATCATGGCAGAAGGTACGATCTTAGTTTCTAATAAAATTTCAGCATTATTCGCTTTGTCATCATGTCAAATAAATTTAAATTTTTCAAAATTTAGCAAATTATATTGTAAAACTTTACTATAAAGTTTTATAACAGAATTTAACAACCACCCCAAATAGCTGAATCTATTTTTGCTAATGGCAAAATATACAAAGATAATTGATGCAGTTTTTAATACAAGAAGATAATTGAAATTGAAATTAAAATGAGCTTTGGCCCAAATTTGTTATTATTTAATTTTTTTTGATAAATAAATTTTTACATAATTTAATATTTTGATCAGGGAGTTTCTTTAATCATTTGTTAATGTTAGGTGGCTTTTTATTAATTTTAATTTTTTAACTTTTTATTTAGAGCACTTTAGACTAAATAAATAGTTTGAGAATGTTGGAGGAAAATCTACTTTCCTCTTAAACAGGTTTACATTTTTGAAAACCCTTACAAGTAATTAACTGATACTTGCCTTTTAAATGGATCTTAATTTTTAAGAGTTAATTTCATACGGCGTCCCTGAAAACATATAGGGCATGTTTGGTTCTAAGTCGAAGTCGGAATCGGAATCGGAATCAAAATAAGCTGGAATCGGAATCGGAATGACTCATTATCTAATTCTGTTTGATTCATCACCTGAATCGGAATCGGAATAAATCATTCTCATTGTCGGTGTTTGGTTCAGGTGGATATAAAAAACGTAATCAAATTAATATACTAACATTATCTTTATAATATATTAATTTAAATTCAAATTAAAAATTAAATATTAAAAATTTACATCAAAATTTTGAAATAATGTCAAAATTTTAAATCTATTTTTTAAAAAAATAATTAAACTTTGAAGTTGAGTGAATAATTCAAAATATGAAACTAAATTTTGATTTATTCAANCATAAAGCTTAGATTGAATACTTAAACTTAAATTTAATTTAAAATTAAATATATTTCAAAATAAGTTTAAAATAAAGTTTGAATTTAATTTAAATATCTAAGTTTATTTTTAAATTTAACATTAAAATTCAAACTTAAACTTATTTAGTTTTAAATCAAAGTATAAAACTTAATAAGTGAGTTGAAGTTTCAAATTAATAAAAAAATTTTTTATCTAAATTTTAAAACTGTAATAAAGTTTTAAAACTACATTTAAAAATTATAAATTAAAATTGATTAAATTTTAATTTTTAATTTAAGTTCAAATTAAAATTTAAAATTATATATTTTAATTTTTAATTTTAACTCATATTTTAATTTAAAAAAGTTGAAAAAATAAATTTAATCCAAATAAATAACCATTCCGTCTGGATTCAACTTCCAATCTGACCTCCTAGTCCGGATTGAAAAAAGAGGTGATTGGGGGATTCCTATCCCACTCGGGAATCGGAATCGGAATGGGACTCCCGCGTACCAAACACCTACAAACGGATTCACCCATTCCGATTCCGATTCCATGGTGAAAAAAAAACGAACCACTGAATTACAAATATATTTCTATAAAGTTCAACTTTTGCAAAAGTCCTAATGTTTTCAAATATGTCCATCTAGTTTATTATCGTTAAAACACTGTTTATTTTATAAGTGAAATGACCTTTTTGCTATCACAAATATGTCCCTTTAAAAGTTTCAACAGTTAATTGAAGAAGGGTAAAAAGATCAATTCATCTCATTAACTAATTAGGGTTAAGTATTTTATCTATGATTAACTAATTTTTTCTAACGAGTCCTAATAGCATGAATATATTTAAAAATATTAGGGTAGGGATAAAATATGAAAGTTGAACTTTATAGGAATATATATATATATATATATTTACAATTCATTATATTTGCAGGGACATGTATATAATTAATCCTAATTTTAAATAGTTAATAGGAATGATTAGGAGCTTTTGGCTCATAGGCTTTTAATTAGAATTTCTTATAATTTATAAAGATACATATATAGAAATTTATAATTAATCATAGATTTGAAACCAAAATAAATAATTGCTGATTAACTGCTCTTAATTAAATGACGTTTCATACTGTTACACTAGAATATTTATTATCAACAAAAACTAAAATTGTATCACATGGTAGAGTCGTGTGCATTTGGAAAGAGCGTTTGACCAATTTGTTCACTTCAATCCCCAACCTCTTCTTCTGTACGCGCGTCTATCGCATTAAGCTTAATCCTATAACATGTCTCCGTACACATGTATGATCATCTCGACCATATAAATGATACTCTTTTTTCTTCTTTTTTTTTTTTTTTTAGCAGCATTCGTCGTTCTTAATATCAAATTGAAAATATTACTATACTTTTTTGAAAACTAAAAAAAAGTTGATACTGCATGAATAAGTATAGTTTTATCGGAGCTGTGGTCTAACTTATAAAAGTTAGAGTGCGTCTAGTTCGCACTATAAAAAATTACTAGAAATAAAAATATGTCCGAGAATTTTATTTCTATCATCCTATTACTAAGAATGTTCGTACGATTATATTATTTAATTATACTATTTAAGATTACAAAAAATATATAATCAATTTATTTATTTCTTTAATTAATTTTAGATAATGGTACCAAAAATTTCAACATCCTTTTAGAAAAAAAGGAATATAGGTTAGAAAAAGAGAGAGCATACTTAAAGAAATAGAAAGAGAAATAGAGTCGAGTTTAGAGGGAGTGAGATAGTTGAGATTTTAGAAAAAAAGAGGAAGAGTGAGCTTAGTTTAGAGAGTTAGAGGGAAAAATCTAAGTTTAAAGAGGGATTTGAGGCTATAGTGTAAAAAATAATAATACCAACTAGTCGGCGGGTAGAGAGAAAGAAAGAGATTAGACATATTATGATTATTCCAATTCATTAATATGAGGATACCCAACCTTCGCACCAATTTTTACTTGAGTCCCCAACCTTTTTTTTTGCAATTGAGTCCTTCATTTCTTGATTTTATTACAATTACGTCCCAAACCGTTAAAAAAAGGGTTAAAATTAACGGAATCGCCGCGTCAACGTCTATTTGGCATTCTTTTGTATGTCATTTTAGGTCCCTAAACTTTGCACATTTTTTATTTTAGTCCCTAAAAATAAAATTCAAAATTTTAAATTTAAATTCAAAAATAATATTAAAAATAAAATTTTAAACTAACGACAAATTAGAATTTTGATTAAAATTTTGAATTGAAATTCAAAATTTAAATTTAATGATTTTGATATTTCAATTTACATTTAAAATGAAAGTTTTGAAACCAAAATTTAAATTTAAAATTTGAATTTAAATTTAAAATCGTATTCAAAATTTTGATTTTAAATTTGAATTCAAAATTTAAATTTGAATTTAAGATTTGATTTCAATTCTAAATTTGAATTTAAACTTTGAATTCAAATTCACATTTTGAATTTGAAATTTCAAATTGAAGTTTGAAATTAAATTATAATTTAGAATTCCAAATGTGAATTTGAATTTAAAATCAAAAATTTAAAATTAAATACAAAATCGGAATTTCAATTCCAATTTAAATTTGAATCCAAAATCAAAATTTAAATTTAAAATTTAAATCTTAAATTAAAAATCTTTTTTTGAATTTATAAATTTAATGGGTTAATTACACCATTGGTTCCCAACTTTTATACTGTTTTTCAATTTGGTCCCCAATCGTTTTTTTTTCTTACAATCCGCTGATACAGCGCCACCGTGGCGCTGACATGGTGCTGATGTGACATTTTTCAGCAATTATAACAGCTATCTAACGGTTGGAACTTAATTGAAATGAAATCAAGAGATTAGGGTCTTGATTGTAAAAAAAAAGATTATGGATCAAATTGAAAAATAGTGTAAAGGTTAGGGACCGTTAGTGTAATTAACCCTTTATTTTTTTCTTTTCAGCTTATCCGTTAGTTCTTCGTTAAATCACATATAAAAAACTTCAGATAGCCTATCTATAATTTATTGAATATTTATTTTAGTACTATGTAGACTAGTTTAACGAATGTTTTACTTTAGTATCCTATGGTTTTAGCTTTATTACTAATATAACGAAAAAATAACTTGAGGGATAATGAAAAAAGAAAAATGAAATCACATAATACTAAAATGATAAATTTTAAATTACATGGTACTAAAGTGAGAAAGCACGAAACCACATCGGTGGTATTTGAAGTTTTCCCCAAAAGTTAATATGAAACTAAATGGTTGATAGCTAATTGAACTAAAATATAAGGATCATGGACCTAATATTAGCCTAACAAAAAAGGGTTAGGCACGNTCATTTATGCAGTCAAAAATAAATAAATTATATAGATAAATATTGGATTAAACTATCCAATCATATATAACTAAAATTAAAATTTTATATAAATAAAACTTTTTTACTTTAAAAATATTCTGTATATTTTTTCAAGCATACAATTAATAGTAAGGTAGGCAACGGCGGGCTTTATGCCCGATGTTACTTGATAACTTAGAGGGCTTTCGGCTTGGCCACTTAGGGTGAGAGACAGAAATAGAGAAAGAGAGAAACATATTGAAAATTTAGAGCTCTGTGAAAGAAAGAAAGAAAGAAAGAATAAAATACCATAAATTCTCAGTTAAAATTTCTGCGCTCTCCTGCTAATATTTGTTTATTGGGATTGCTTTTTTTATGGCGCCACCACAATATTGAGACATTTTAACTAAACTCAGAATTATTACCAGCCTTATTATAATGTAAAAATATATTATATTTATATATTTTTTAATATATATATTATTATAATATACTATATAGTACATATATATATATATATATATGTAAGAAACTACAACCTGATGCTATCGGGAAAATATAGACGTGAGTTGATGTTTTTGACGCTCGACCTTGATTAAAAATTGATGGTTTGGGATATGATCTGCGGTTTCCCTTAGGATTAAATAATACTCGTGTCAGAGATTATTGGCTCGCCAATAAACACAGGTACTAATGATAATTAATCAAAATAAGAAACGATTAAACGGGATTGATCTAGTAGAACTAGATTGAAAAAACGCACCACGATCTGCGTGATGCCTTCGATAGGCTAAAAGAGGCTTATAATATAACTATATATACAGTAATAGCCATTGTATATCAATAGTATATATATAGTAATATATTCAGCTTTTTCCGAGTCTAATCGCAATGAGGCCGAATGAATACTCACAGCTCGACTTTAAAATGAATTTTTGAGTAGGGGTGGAAAATGAGCCTCGCGAGCTCGAGCAAGCTTATCTCACGGCTGCCACACAATCGTGCTTTGAAACTGATAATCTTCAGAGCAATTAATTAAAGCCTCAGCTTGGATGAAATTAATTCGAGTCGAGCGTCACAGACGCATAATTTCAGAGAAGGCGACGCTCCGAACCCAAAAATAAAACGATGCCGCTTAAAATATCCTCACATTATACAATCACTAGTTTTAATTTGTATACAAAATCATTTATCTTATAATTTGATAAAAAATATGTCTACATACGTTTTCAAAGTAGAAAATACATTAATAAAAAGTATTCATAATATAAAAAATAAATAAGATTTATGAGATGTGAATATCTAATTTTTTATCAGCCCTGACATATCTCTTTTACGTTTCCGAGCCTTCAATCTCGTATATATTCATCTATTTCATGCTTTATATGCAGTCAAAAAATAAATAATTATATAAATAAATATTTGGATTAGAACTATCCAATCATAATATAACTAAAAAATTAAAATTTATATGCAATACATTAATTTTTTACTTTTATAAAAATATATGTATATTTTCTGCAAGTAATACAACTAAGTAGCACAGGTAAGGCAATCGCGGCATATGATGTTACCTTGGTAATCTACGAGGTTACCGTTTGGCCACTTAGGGAGAGATAGAAAAAGAGAAAGAGGGAAACATATTTGAAAAATTAAGCAGCTGCTGTGAAGAAAAAAAAACGAAAAAAAGGAAAAATATATCAGAATTTAGTAAATTTTTGCCTCTTCTATTATCTATTAGGCGGTATTGTTTTTATGGGACTAAATAATATGTCCAATTTAACTAAACTCAGATTATTCACCTGCAGCCTATATAATTAATTAAAATATATTATATATAGTATATATATATATATATATATATATATATATATATATAATATATAATTACTATATAAGGTAGAACTACTATGCTATCGAAAATATAAAGGATTTGATGTTTTTGAATTTTTGACTCTTTGATTAAAAATTATATGGTTGGGATAATTGCGGCCTCCCCTAGGATTAAATAATATTCTTAGGATTGAGTGGTCCCTACAAGGTAATAATAATATTAATCCAAATATAACAAACGATTAAAGGGATTGATGTAAGGATCAAAAAATCGAAGGCACCAGATCTCTATACTTTCGATAGCATAGTAGCTTTTCTATATATATATATATATATTCGAGCTTTTCGAGCCTAATTCGAACGAGCCGAGTAAAACTCAAACTCGGCTTGAAATGAATTTCGAGCCTTTTTTTTTGTTCAAGCTCGGCTCATTTAATTTCGAGTCGAGCTCGAGCGAGCCAAATATCGAGTCGAACGCGAGTCGAACGNTGCGAGCCGGCTCGCTCATTTGCCAGCCCTAATTTTGAGCCTTTTTTTTTTGTTCGGCTCATTTAATTTTGAGTCGAGTTCGAGCGAGCCAAATATCGAGTCGAACGCGAGCAGGCTCGCTCATTTGCCAGCCCTACGTCTCGGTCTCGGGTGAACCTTCCATGCAACTCCATTTCCATTCGCGACCCCAGCGACAAGACAAGAAAAAGTAGAGAAAAAACCAACACCCCGACGAAACAAAAGAGCGAACGAAGCTTCGACCTCCTCTTCTTCTTCTTCATCATCTCCTCCCCCAAACCCTAGAGAGAGAAAGGGAGAGAGAGAGAGAGAGACGAATCGAGAGAGAGGAGGAGGAGGAGGAGGAAGAGGACGACGACGACGATGGCGCCGGCGCAGGCGAGCGCGGCGAAGCAGGCGGAGCTGCTGAAGCAGGACGGGAACACGTTCTACAAGAAGGAGCGGATCGGAGCCGCCATTGACGCCTACACCGGGGTCTTGTACCGATTCTTGCACCCGTTTGATTATTCTAGCTTATTATTGCGGGGTAGCTGTTGCGTGGCGTGTAATTGATACTAGGGGTATTTGTGATCGATCTGATGGAGTTAGGGTTAGGAGAATTTCGTTAGATTAGGTGAAATTAGAATCCATCTGAATTCGATTCCAGTTGTTGGGAAAAAGATAGGAAAGCGTATTAATTTGTTTTTTTTCCCCCTTTTTCTACTCTTGGTTGTATAGGAAGAGAGATAAATACCCGTTTCATCAACTTAATGATTCCACCAATGGATTTAAAAGTTGATGCATGACATACAATTCATTTCTTTTTGATTCCCGAGTAATATTTTTGGAGGGGAATCAATTCTTTGGATGTTCTGTTAGTTTGTGATCGCCCATTTCGATTGCCATGAAATCGTGATCTGGGTTCTTTCATTAATAGGTTTTCTGTCTTAATTGAGTTTGTTAACCCTTATATTTAGGTCCCTTTAGTTCTCTTGTAGGAAGGGAGTTATTATGAGGCATGAAATCAGCTTCTGTTTCCTGTAATTTGTGAAGTTGCTGTGATTACTCAGTAACAAATTCTGTGAATATAGATATGGGCTCTTGCGCTAATTGTTTTCTTGCCCAGTTTAGTAGATTAGCGTATCCAATTTACCCCCTTTGTTCTCATAGACTCCGATTGTTGTTCTATGGGGTCGATTAATTTATCAGTTTTTCATTCCCAAAGTATCTTCTTTGATGTATTGAGATACTTTTTTATACGTTGATCCATTTGGGCAAAAAAATTTCAACTTCAAATATCCTTTAGGTCTTGCCCCCATGCATTTCTCAGTGCTAATTTTCTTTGTGATTTGGGTTCTATAGGCAATCACATTGTGCCCAAATGTGGCGGTATATTGGACTAATCGAGCACTATGCTATAAAAAGCGGAAGTTAGTATGCTAATTATTTCATTTTTCTTCTTTCTTTTTGAAATGTTTAATCTGCTCTTTGTGAATATTGGACTGTTTTCTTATCGAATGGTAGTGAATGGAGAAAAGTTGAGGATGACTGCAGAAAGGCTCTTCAGCTCGACAGTCATTCGGTTAAGGTAATATTGCTACTTCCGTTAGTTTCCATCCTTTCTTCCATGCTTTATGCATTAAGTTTGCCATATGAGCTTTCGCTTAGTTTATTTCTAATGCTCATCGACTTTTGATTAGTAGGATGAAAAAATTGCTTTTTGAAAGTTAGATCTCGAGTGTAAGAGTTGTAAGCTGTATTGTAGTGGGAGACATCATTGCAACCCATTAAGTAACGTGTGATTTTTAAATAATCTGCAGATCATGATTTCAAAAGCTTGTTAGTAGATATCAAATATTTACTTTTTATTATACATACAAAGTGTAAGGATTGTAGATCGTATACAACATTCTATATTTAATTCTTAAGAACTTTAGGTTTGAATTGTTGAAGAGTGAAGACTCTCAATCTATAGATGTGGTCTATTGAATAACTTCTTTCGAGAGGTTGAGATGCTCTTGCGGGAAAGACCATGTGCCGTTTCATCCTACCAGATGCCGATTTAACGGTCCTTTTGTATTGATGGAGGAGACATGCGATTTCCAAGTCTGAGTTTTATTGAATTTTGGATACCATAATATTGCAATTTGACCGCAACATTGATGTGAAATCCTCCAATCTCGACCAGATGTTTTTTCTAGGGGAAGTTAATTAAGTGCTCCTCAGAAACACTCATAAGTACACAATTACCCTTTTAACGTTATAAATATCGAAAATGCATTTCGAAGTTATCATTAATATGACATTTTTCCCTCATAGTATGCTTATATTTTTGCAAAATGTAAATTTTGCCCTTAAACTTTCTATCCATTCTCTTTTTTCCTCTCCATCCATTGCTCTCTCTCTCTCGCTCTCTCACAGCTCTTACCTACTTTCTCCTTCTATGCTCTCTCCTCCACAACGGCTATTGTCACTGTTGCTGCTGCCCTCGCCTCCTCCATTGCATCTACAACTATAGCTATCCCCACTTCCTTCTCTGTTGCTGTCGCCTCCACCGCCTTCCTTCTACTCTAGTATGGCTGCTCCACGCCTGCCGCCTCCCTCCTCTGCTGCGGGCAGTGGTGGCGGCAGCCATCACCCACTGCCCTCTCTTTTTCTCTGAAGAAGAGGAAGAATTGGAGAAGAAAGAGGAAGTGAAAGTGGATAAAAATGTCAACTAATAATTTAACTTACATTAAACTGGTGTGTGTAAAATAGTTTTTGCTAACGTCCCTTGACAATGAGAGAATTAATGATAAATTGTTAATAATTAGTGGGGCATGCGTGGTATCCGTTTAACTCCTAACAGTTAGAGGGCACCACCCCCTCCTGGTCTGACAAGAACCCATGATATTCTTAAACTTTTGAGAGGCACGAATGTAAATAGTTCTTTCCTTTAAGCTTTGATGTCCTAATTCTAGAATTTTTTCTTAGTATAGTTTGTATGTTTTGCTGTTCGTAATTATATTTTTGGATTTGCTTGTCAATTATCTTGTTATTCTTCTTGTTTTCTGTGAGGAATTGCTCGTTAACACTTGCTAATCATCTCTGATTGATTTGCAGTGATTTTCTTTTTATATTTTTCTGTATGCACAGTATATTTTATTTTTTATGCCCCTAATTTTTAGTTAATTTGATGAGATATGTTATTTGTGTGCTGAATTATATCTTGCCGTTCGTTCAGTTCTTTTTGCTATCTTACACCTTCAATTTTACAGATTATCTGTGCTGAATCATTGCTAGTGTCCTGTCTAGTTTGATGCTAATTTTGTATTTGCCCAATTTTAGGCCAAATTCTAACAGTCCAACCTATACTTAATTACTTGGCCAAAAATTTGCCATGATATGAAAGCATGAAGATGGTATTTAAAAAAAATTCAGGTACTTACAAACTTTTCTACCCAAACACTATTTGGGATATCCTCTAGGAACTGAATACATCCAAATGCAAATCTGCACTTCGTCCAGTTTGCTCTGGAACATCCCGTTTTCCCTAGAATGAAAAAGTTACCCCCAAGATTTTGTGCTTCAACCAAACATTACATGAATGAATGCATGTGATCTCTCTTATTTAATGTAGTTGTTTTCTTCTATTTTTCTCTTTCTTCCTTCTAGATAGCATATTATTATTACCTTGAAATATTTACATTTAGTTGTAACTTACAACATGTTTTCCCTATTGAATTAAAAGATACTTATCTCTCCTTAGCATCACATAGTTTGTGCATTGTGATGGCATATGCAAATCTCCTTAACAGCACATAATTATATATTGTATTGGCAGGCACACTATATGTTGGGTCTTGCACTTCTTGACAGGGAAGAATATGCAGAGGGAATCAAAGAATTGGAGAAGGTCTACCCCTCCCCCTCCCGCTTTTTGTAGATTATGTGAAAGTTTTGTAAACTGTGGTTGCAATTATTAGATCATCATGCGATTCTTCAATATAATGGAGATTAACTGATTAACTCTTTAATTCTTCCTAATTGTTTTTGCTAGAAGGACAAAGAGGTATGTTGCCAGGGTTTTTCTTCATGTTTAGTGTGATAATTAGCAGACATTAAGGATCATATTGGTGTCCCGCCTCTCACTGTAGGAAGCACTTACCCTGAACAAGCATCTGCAAAGAGAGTAATTACTATTTTGATTGATTGATTTCTACATTGAGAACTGAATTAGAACTCAGAGAAGTAACTATTGCTAATTGCTATACCAAAGTCATGTAAGAAATATGACCATCAATTATTGGTTGGATATCCAAGTGTTTAAGAAATTGGTAGTTTCGCTGAGGAGTACTTTTATACAGTAAACCTTTTTGTTGCATGTGCTTAGTGTTAGGGTAAGATAGGGAAAAATGTGTAGATCCGCTTAACAATAGGCTATTTAGACTCCAAACTTAATTATTTTTCTAGTTGACACCACCTCAGCTTTTGTTCATTCTGATTATCCTATTTTAATTTTAATTATGAATCGGGAATTCCATTAAAACTTACCGCTCTGCTTTCTATCAATTATCAACTGATAAGGAGATTTGCTATTTTGTCAGCTGAAAAGCAAGCAAAGCCACAAAATTTGGTAAAGTCACTGTTAAAATTAGCACAATCCTCTATTCAATTGACAGAGAGAACTCAAATCAAAGCAAGCAAAAATTGAGGGAAGTGTCAATTAAAAAAAAGTTGTTCAGGAAATCAGGGCCTTTCTAAAATGGCCTATTATTGAGGTGTTGTCCATGCATTTTACTTCAATGTTAAATGTGTATCTGTCAACTACCTTAATATCATATTCCTCCAGCTCGTAGTTTATTTCTTAGGTGCCCCTTCTAAATAACTAAACATCAAAAATGCCATCCTGGATGGGCATTTATGAAAGTTGTATGAAAGTTGTATACATACTGGGGCATCCATTGTACTGCAAACTTTTTAGGGGCATATAAGATCTTCGATGAATTGAGGGGGTGCACAGCTATGCATTTCTATTTTCAACCGCTAGTGTAGAAAGGAAGACTGTTGGTTTCTTGATACCCGATATAGAACTTTTTTTGTCAAGGAAATTTATGGAGATTTGAAGTTTTAAATGGCACATTGTATCCTCACCTTTCAGATGCAAGAACAACGAAGGGTGGGATACCAACAATAGTGCCTTAATGTGATGCTGTCATATAAAATTAATGCTTCTTGTATCTAACTGAAAGAGTGAGAGAAGGGCAAGAGAGAAAACATACTATATGATTTTGGATGTAGGAGCACATTTATGGAAAATAATGATATAGTGGTTGGGTGTCACAATTACTGGGACTGGAATCAGCATCATTTGTTTGCAGGTAACAGGATGTATGAAAGTCTGATTTCTTCAATGAGTCCATTTGATGATGTCAAACAGGCTTTGCCCTGTAAGATTTTAAAGATTACGAAATCACACATGGATAGTGTTTTCTATAGAATACATTTTAGTGCTGTTCAGCTGTTGAATTTATGATCAAGAAAATGGAGAAATAGATAGTCACCCTTGAATTGGATGGCGCAATACAAGAAAAAAGGAAGGAAGAGTAGTTACAAAACGAAAAAAAAAGAAATGGAATCTAGAGGAAGATTGTAATGGCATGTGGATTAAGATGGCCATTGTTCAACAGCATTATTTGTATTAATGGTTTGCATTATTTGTTATTCTTGCCTTGCTAATATTTGGGTTGTACAAAAACTTAGTCTTTGGAACTCGGGAGGGGCCCACACTCTATGAGCTACATGGTTGAGGAAATATGGCAGGCGCTCGCCAAGGCAAAGTACACGGAATGGGAGAGGTCATCAAAGGAGATAGCATCTCAACTTCGGAAATTGGAGTATGTAATATACATAGGCCCAACAACATCCGAAATTATTCATTTTATGATCTGTGCTTAAATCTAATGCAAATTTCTCTCTAATCCAGGGAAGCATGTGAAAATGCTCTTAAGATTTATCGTGACCTTGATGGTTCAACTGAAGATGAATATGAGGAGCAGTTGATTCAGCTGAGGGAGGTGTTCAGAAAAGCCACAGTAGCTGATGTTCCAACAGAAGTGAGATTTCTACTGCCTTTTCTGCTACTTGTTTCTTCCCATATTGTCTTCTTATGGTTGTTAGAAACATTGAATTGTAGGTACCTGACCATCTGTGCTGTAAAATAACCCTAGATATCTTTCGGGACCCCGTAATTACACCATCTGGAGTTACGTACGAAAGGGCCATGCTTCTTCAACATCTCCAAAAGGTGACTTATGTAAACTTGAATAGAATCAAAGTTCCTACTTGGCCTAGCTACTCCAACGACAAGCAGTCTACATGTTTGGCAAGTAAAATCTGGAGCTTTTGCAGTGGGCTGTAAAGCTGATATGAGCTTCTGTGCTCCAGAAGTAGAAGATTTAATCTGAAACTTTTGCCTCTGTCACTGCTATTGCGAAAAGCTGTTGCGGGATTTTTTTTTTTTTTTTCAGTTAAAATAAACTGTTAGTGTTCTTTTGAACGGTTCAACCTTAACAACACTACTGTAGTTCTGCAAAAGCTCTAGTTAAGGCCAATGGGCGCTAGTGCTTCACATTTAATTCTAACATGTTGGACGGCATAGGTGGGCAAGTTTGACCCGGTCACGCGGGAGCCGCTCGAGCCAGAGCAACTCGTGCCAAACCTTGCCATTAAAGAAGCTGTCCAAGCATTCCTCGATGACCATGGCTGGGCTTACAAGATGAGGCCATAGCTTTAGCTTTCAATGTTCATATGCATCAACCAGGAGATTACTTTTTGATGCGAAGCATGATCATCGAATCGAAGGAATATAACTTCCACATCATTTTAGTTCATCCTTGGATACTCAACTCTCCATTTGTATTCAGCCAAATGGTTTTAACAAATGGTGGTGGTGTACATATGGATTGTTGTTTGGTCTTGTGTGTAGTGTCTTTTGTAGGATTTTGTGTACATACTAGTGATACTCTGTAGTTGTCCCTTTTTTTTTTTTTAATTTGCTGCTGTACTTGGACTGATTAGTCAAATAAACCTTGATTATTAAGTATGGGTTTGAAATAAACCTTGATTAGTCAATAAACCTTGATTTTTTTTTTTTAACTAGATTGTAATCATGGTAACTTATGTAGGAATTTATTTTCTCAAAAAAAAAACTTATGCAGGAATTTATGTATCCTAGATGGATGGGTCTGAATTAGCTGGGTAAATTTCAGATACTTCTTGACCTTGGCTCGGTTATAGTTGCCACCAACAGTGGCATTTTCTCCCTTTCATTGCATCTTTCCTTTCTATTAGAATGGCATTTTTAAACTTTAAATCAATAAAGGTCAAAAAAATAAATAAAAATTGAAGACTTTAGTGACTATAGGCCATTGAAGCTCTTGAATTTATTTATTTATTTTCAACTGACACCTTTATTTTTGTTTGTTTTTATTTGAGTTTGTTTGGATAGATTAAGGGCCCCTTTGGTATGAAGGGTCGTATAATGCTATTAGGTGAAATGTTGGGGTAGAAACATATAAAAGAAATACTTTTTTGATTTTAGATAATGTTTTAAAAATTACATCTTAGTAGACAGATTTAATATGATATGGTAATGAGAAATTACTTACGGAAATAAAAAAAATAATTTTTATTATATTTTCTTATAGTGCGTGTGTGAATAGAGCCTAAATTTAAAATTTTACTTAAATTAACAATTTTATTACAGTTAATTATTGTCGAAATATGCACTATATTTGTCTAAAAAGTAGTAACCAATATGGTATTTTAACTTGATTTGAAGTTTACCACCAAACTATATAGAATTTTAGAGAAGGGTGCAAATGCAAAATTGAGGACGTAGTTCAAAATAGCGTATAGTTGAGGGGGGTCTCAGCACATTTTTATCCCACTTGTTTTGCTATTTCGCCCTTGCGGAGCCCCATCCCCCCCTCTCTCTCTCTCCACTCCGGAAAGCGCTTAGTCTGCGCTGTAGTTCGAAGTGCTTTTGCTGGATCGAGCGAGATTCGGAGTTGGATCCTGTAGATTTATCTCTGGGTATGAGCAAAAACCCTTTTTAATCCTTTACCAGCGCTAATTTCCCCCGTCCAAATCTCGAGTAAGTGAAAAACAGCGAAATTATTTGCGCGATTTATTAAATCTTTATTACGGTGTAAACGCACCATTGATTATTACTAGAACCATTTTTAACTTCAATTTCTCTTTCAATTAAGATGCTAAACTTTAATTTCTCTTTCAATCGGATCATTTTGTGAATCTCTGTATATATCTTTTGTATTTGCGTTTTAATTCTTTCATATTGCTGAAAATAACTGCAGTTATGCAGTTTTATCCAGCTTAATTCAATGCAATTTAGCAGTAAACAATTGAACTAGAATATTTTTACACCAAATCTTTGTTTATCTTGCTAAAAAGAGCTTTTTTTTCTTTTTCTTTTTTTTTTTCTCTCTCTGTGTAGTGTAATAGTATTATAGTTTGATCATTCATGGCAAGGCGTAGACGATGCCAAACAATTCAAAATCAATATGAATATCGGGGGGAGCCCCAATCTCAACCCACCCCGCAAACACGGTCCCATATGCAATTTGATTATGCCCCCCCTTCCCCGAGTCCTGCTTATATCGACCCGCATGCTGCAGAAACTAGTGATTCGGAGTCTTACTCGAGTGTAGATCACGAAGAAGGTGACGAAGTAATCATGGAAGGTATAAGTTGTATAAATTGGTGAATTATTGTGGGTTTTACAATATTTCCTGAGCTATGGAATAATACTTTTGTAACATATTGTCGTACTGTGCAGATGAGATCGGTGAAAGAACCTGTGTGAAGGCTAAACTAGCTGATTTGTGGAGTTTACCACCGGGGCATCGAGTTGTCGTAGTTTGCAATGCCCGAGGGCAACCCGTTAGGAATGAAGGGCGGTTGTTGGCTCAGTTTTTGGGATCCGTAGCTAGAGATGGAAGGATATGCACTTTAAGTCATAACGACTGGAGATATGTTAAAAAGGAGGCCGAGGAAAAAATACTAACTGCGGTGAAGGTATTAATCAGCTTGTTTTTCATTGTTCGGATTATTGAACCCTTGTGCTTCAAAACAAAAGGTCGATGATAGATAAAAATATGATTGTTTGTGAGATGCCTGATATTATCTGCTCTTTTCTTGTGTTCCATTGTGACTTGTGGTACATAAGTAAGAATCCATCAATTTAGGTTAAAAATATATGACCAGTTTGTGAATATTTTTCGTGATTATACTTGGGTGCTTTAAACTTCAAATATTTAGTACGATGCTATTTGCTGTAAAACAAATCATGTAAGCTACATATTCTTTTGGTTTTTTCAAAAGCCTGCTTTATATACATATAATTGAGAAGCACAGAAAATCCTTGTTAATTGGTCAAACAATCCTTCATTATGAGCAAGTTGAGAAAGCTTAGCAAAATTGGGATGCAAGATAATTTGATGCAAATTTTGTTCCTATCGCTTTTGTTTAATGCAGGCAAAGTTCCTATACACTGTGCGGTGTGAAAAGTGGATTTTAAAGTCAACTGGGAAAAAGTGGAAGGACTATAAGTGTGATCTAAAAGGAACGTACTTTGATGAGCGTGCCAGCTTGAAGGAGTTACATAGTAAAGCTCCAGAAGATGTGGTTAACGATCAATGGATTTCTCTTGTTAACTTCTGGAAGTCAGATGCTGGAAAGGTAGGGATTATGTTATTGTAATCTATAAGTTTATGTAAGAACTGAAGTTATATATGCTATCATAGGCTCGTAGTTTAAGGAACAAAAGAAACCGTGCAATGCTGAAGACGACTCACACTGCTGGCACAAAGAGTTTTGCACGCGTTGCAGAGGAAATGGTATGCACCAATGCATTTAAGTAAATGTGAGTTTCCTTACGTTTTTTATATTTTGAAGTGTATGATCTTTATAACATTGCTTTTTATAGAGGCAAAAGCATCCAGAGAAGAAAGAGCCGCAACGTGCTGAAGTCTACTTGAGTACTCATATGCACAAGGATGGAACGTACTTGGATGAGAGATTAGCCGTATGCATTTAATTTCACAATGCGTGTTAGAAGAAAATATGAACTAAAAGCAATACCGAATTTTTCCTTACGTGCTAATATGGGCTTTCTTTTTGTAGTCTGATTTGCAGAAAAAGATGGCCGAGAATTTAGAGGCATCAACATTGCAAGGACGGGTTGCATGGAAGGGTGATGCTTTCTCCGAAATCATAGGAAAGGACAAACAAGGATATATACGCGGTATAGGATTAGGTCCCTCTCCGAGAGAGATCTTCAAGCCTTCATGTTCGTGTTCCTGTGAGGGTACGGTAGTTGAAGAAAGCATCCGCCAAATAAAGGAGCATGTCGGGAGATTGGAGCAACAAGTACAAAACCAAAGCCAGAGTACTGCAGAGTTGAAATGTAGAGTGCAATGCTTGGAAAGTCTATCGATACAGGTACTATGAATATATAGTTTCAATTTCTTAGTAATAATGCAAATACATTCACTTTTTTAGAACTATAGCCATGAAAGATTGATTGGATATCACAAATGGTCAATAAATTAGAAATTTGCATTATTAAGGTTTTGCTTTCTGGTTTAAGTACCTGATCATAATAATGCTCTTAATTTCTGTTTTTGAGATAGTTACATAAATAGCACTTTGCGTCGAGAATGCCCCTTCTAAATTTTGTGAATGCCCTTTTAAATATCATAAATTTAAGGTGTATGAAAGTCGCTGTAACTCTTAAGTGTTGATTGGAGACAAATATTATGGGTTAGGTGAGGAAAGATAGCGATCAGCAAACTCAAATAAATGTGTAGATGTGTAATCCAATGAATTTAATCAGAAAATATTTTTGTAATGGCAGGGGATTTCTTTTTGAGAGTGTAAAAAGGAATGATCTGAGAAAGAAAAATAAAACAACTAAGTTCACAGGCTCAAGGTGTTGAAAAACGTGAAGCTAGGAGAGGTCGTGGAGGAATCTAAGGATACATTAGATTGATTAGGTTTAATCTTTTGAAAGGAACTCTGGATAAGTGCCTCTATATTGTGTTGTTGATATATGCTTTCAAGTTATTAGGAGAGAAAAAAAAACCGGTAACTGTAGACATGCAAGGCGTGTTAAATTCTGTTTGGATTTAGTCATGTATATATTAATTTATCACAGTATGCTTCCTTGAATACATAGGGGCTATTACATTGCAAAATCCTAGAGGTTGCTAGGAAGTGATTTATTCATAAATATCGAGCGACAGGTGAAACCCCAATACGATGATCACGAGGATAAACTTTTTTGTTTTCTATAATCAGAGAAAAAGAGGTAGAATGACCTTATGTGAATAAAAATCCAACTATATTGCAATTATCATAATATCACTGTTTCAAGCATAATTCTTGTGAACACTTCCATATTAGACAATGTTTACATTTCTTTATTCAGCAAAAGTTTAGAATCCATATGCATCTTGAACTTCTGCGTAACCTGATTTAGTGCTGGAAACATCATTGCTGATTTATACTTGTGGTTTAATGCATATTCCCCTTTCAAATGCAGGTGCCCGACCACCTCTGTTGCAAAATAACACTTGATATCTTTCGGGACCCGGTGATTACCCCAAGCGGAGTTACATACGAGAGGGCCGTGCTTCATGAACATCTTCAGAAGGTAATCACATTGAGAGTTAAATAGGGTAAAATTGCACCGTGGGGTCTTAACCTTTCTGATGCCAAAATCAGATCCCTCCGTTGTGATGAAATCTTTCATTAAATTGATGGAAATATCTACGTAGTCATCATCTAATTGCCCTGCAGGCAACATTTGGGCTTCTTAGTTGGTGATCACGCAGCCATTCCATCCAATTTAGCCTAAGAATATAATAAAACCCATTATGATGATCGAAAGGTAGACGATTGAACTGAAACCTCTCAAAAAGGTTAGGGAACTCTGGTGCAATTCACCCCCCTCGAATATAGTGTTGGCTAACGCATTTGTTTTTACTTTCAACTTGTGGGAATTGCCCTACTTAGGTTGGCAAGTTCGATCCCATCACACGGGAGCCGCTGGAGCCACATCAGCTCGTGCCGAATCTTGCCATTAAAGAAGCTGTTCGAGCATTCCTTGATGAACATGGTTGGTCTTCCAAGATACAGTGATAGCTTCTAATGGTCTCGCATGTATACGCAAGCGAGGATGTTTGATTTCAAGTTCTCATGCTCAGTATATCCATCATGTGTTCCTCGCTTGTCGACTTCTGTTTTGCCGAAAGCCTTTAACATATGAAGTAAGTATACAGATGAATTTGTAGTTCAGGCAACTGCATATGTATGCAAGGAAATTAAAACTTTGTATATTTACTGGACCTATACTGAATTATGCAAATGTTTTGGCTTTTTACTTGGTTTTTTTTGTGTATACGGCACTATATGATCACGAAAGGTGATTAGTCGTAGATTTTATCCTATTATGTCTCTAATCATTGTCGGCTGCTAAACGGTGGGACGGGCCGCGCCCACTCCCACGCCGGCGGGGGCGGGGGCGGGGCTGGGCCGCACACCTGTAGCGGGCTGGGCAGGGCCTGCACACCCGCAGCAGGCTGGGCCGGGCCTGTATACCAGCAGCAGGCTAGGCCGGGCTGGGTCTGCTCGCTAGCTGCTGGGCGGGTCGCGCCCGTTCGCCTCCATTGGGCCGGGCATGACCTGCTCGCCGCTGCGGGGCGGGGCGGGGCGGGCTGGGAGCCAGGCTCGGTCGCCCGCAGCAGGCTGGTCACGACTTGCTCGCCCGCAGAAGGCCGGCCCGGACCTGGCCTGCACGCCCGCCGCGGCAGGGCCCGCCCTCCCACTGTAGCTGGGTCGGGCTGGGCCCGTCAGCTAGCTAAAGGGCCAGGCCGGGCCCGCTTGCATGCAGCGGGCTGAACCGGGCTTAGTCGCTCGTAGCGGGAGCTGAAGGGCAGGATGGGCCAGCAAGCCCGAAGCGGGCCGGGCCGGGCCGACAGGCCCACAGCGGGCTGGGCCGGGGCCACTCGCCCGTAGTGGGCAGGCCGGGAAGGCTTGCGAGAGCTAAAGGGCGGAAAAGGCCTGCTATCCCGCAGCGGGCTNATGAGAGGGCCGTGCTTCATGAACATCTTCAGAAGGTGATTCATTGAGAGTTAAATAGGGTAAAATTGCACCGTGGGGTCTTAACCTCTCAGATGCCAAAATTAGATCTCTCCGTTGTGAGTAAATCTTTCATTAAATTGATGGAAATATCTACGTAGTCATCATCTAATTGCCCTGTAGGCAACATTTGGGCTTCTTATTTGGTGATCACGCACCCATTTCCATCCAATTTAGCCTAAGAATATAATAAAACCCATTATGATGATCGAAAGGTAGACGATTGAACTGAAACCTCTCAAAAAGGTTAGGGAACTCTGGTTCAATTCACCCCCCTTGAATATAGTGTTGGCTAACGCATTTGTTTTTACTTTCGACTTGTGGGAATTGCCCTACTTAGGTTGGCAAGTTTGACCCCATCACACGGGAGCCGCTGGAGCCACATCAGCTCGTTCCGAATCTTGCCATTAAAGAAGCTGTTCGAGCATTCCTTGATGAACATGGTTGGTCTTACAAGATGCAGCGTTAGCTTCTAATGGTGTTGCATATATATGCAAGCGGGATGTTTGATTTCAAGTTCTCATGCTCATTATATCCATCATGTGTTCCTCGCTTGTCGACTTCTGTTTTGCTGAAAGGCTTTAACATATGAAGTAAGTATACAGATGAATTTGTAGTTCAGGCAACTGCATATGTATGCAAGGAAATTAAAACTTTGTATATTTACTGGACCTATACTGAATTATGCAAATGTTTTGGCTTTTTACTTGGTTTTTTTTTTGTATGCGGCACTATATGAGCACGAAAGGTGATTAGTCGTAGATTTTATCCTATTATGTCTCTAATCATTGTCGGCTGCTAAAGGGTGGGACGGGCCGCTCGCCCTCTGCGACCGGGCCGGGCCCACTCCCACGCACACCCGTAGCGGGCTGGGCAGGGCCTGCACACCCGCAGCAGGCTGGGCCGGGCCTGTATACCCGCAGCAGGCTAGGCCGGGCTGGGTCCGCTCGATAGCTGCTGGGCGGGTCGCGCCCGTTCGCCTGCATTGGGCCGGTCGCGACTTGCTCGCCCGCAGAAGGCCGGCCCGGACCGGGCCTGCACGCCCGCCGCGGCCGGGCCCGCCCTCCCACTGGAGCCGGGTCGGGCTGGGCCCGTCAGCCAGCTAAAGGGCCAGGCCCGGCCCGCTCGCATGCAGCAGGCTGAACCGGGCATAGTCGCTCGTAGCGGGAGCTGAAGGGCAGGATGGGCCAGCAAGCCCGCAGCTGGGCGCTCGCTCGAAGCGGGCCGGGCCGGGCCGGGCCGACAGGCCCACAGCGGGCTGGACCGGGGCCACTCGCCCGTAGTGGGCAGGACGGGAAGGCTTGCGAGAACTAAAGGGCGGAAAAGGCCCGCTATCCCGCAGCGGGCTGGTCCGGGACCCACGACTGCTGCGGGGCGGCGGGCCGGCCCTCGCCAGCAGCAGGCCGGGCCCGACTTGCTCGCCAGCTGTGGGTCGGGCCGGCTGGCCCGCAGTAAGTTTGGCTTGGCCCGCGCACCAGAAGCGGTCCTGGCTTCTGGCCCGTAGCGGGCCGGGCCCGATCTGCTCGCCCGTGGCGGGCCGGGGCGATCTGCTCTCCCACTGCAGGCCGGGCCTGGCCTGCGCGCCGGGTGCGGAGCAGGCCGGGCCCGCTCGCTCACAGCGTGCTGGGGCGGGCCCGTTCGCCCTCAGTCGGCTGGGTGGACCCTCTCTCCCGTAGCGGGCCGGGCCGGACCCTCTTTCCTTTTCTTGTATACACATGAAAGAAAGGGAAAACTTCAAATACCCCCCATGTGGTTTCACTTTTTCTCAATTTAGTATCCTGTGGTTTAAAATATATCAAGTTGGTACTATGTGGTTTTGCACTTTTTCACTTTAGTACCCTGTGGTTTAAAGTGTATTAGTACCCTGTGGTTTCGCATTTTCTCACTTTAGTACCCTGTGGTTTAAAAACTNCACTGCAGGCCGGGCCTGGCCTGCTCGCCTGGTGCGGAGCAGGCCGGGCCCGCTCGCTCGCAGCGTCCTGGGGCGGGCCCGTTCGCCCTCAGTCCGCTGGGTGGACCCTCTCTACCGTAGCGGGCCGGGCCGGACCCTCTTTCCTTTTCTTGTATACACATAAAAGAAAGGGAAAACTTCAAATACCCCTTTGTGGTTTCACTTTTTTTCAATTTAGTACCCTGTGGTTTAAAATATATTAAGTTAGTACTATCTGGTTTTGCACTTTTTCACTTTAGTACCCTGTGGTTTAAAGTGTATCAAGTTAGTATCCTGTGGTTTCGCATTTTCTCACTTTAGTATCCTGTGGTTTTAAAGTACCCTGTGGTTTAAAAATCACAGGGTACTAACTTGATACAAAAATAAAACTATAGAGTACTAACTTGATACACTTTAAATCATAGGGTACTAAAGTGAGAAAGTGCAAAACCACAGGATACTAACTTGATACACTTTAAACTATAGGATACTAAAATAAAAAAATATGAAACTATAGGGGAGATTTTTGAAGTTTTTCCTTAAAAAAAACGGCACCAAGTAGAAAGAAGGAAACACAATAAATGTAAATTTCTATTTGCTGGCATATCTCAGACTCAAGTGCTCAACATATGTCTTTCTGACGTAATATCTTGTCAGCCTAACTTAGTTTTTCCTTTTCTTTTTTTTTTTTTTTTTAATCGATTTCACATAGAAAATGAATAAAAAAAATATAAAACCAATCTATAAAAAAAAAATCTACAAACATGCATATGAAATCAGGCATTACACCGGCCGTCCCTAGCGCAAGTGGCAAATGACTTGATGGTTAGTACTCGAGATCTCAAGTTTGAATTTTAGTTGATTCACATTTCTAGCTAATTAAGTTTATTTCTAAATAAAATAAGCGAATTAGGTAGCATGCCTCTCTCAAGAAAAAAAATCAAGCATCACAGGCAAAAACATCTCTGAAACTAATTGTTGGAATTAGAAGACAGCAGAAACTTACAAATTGGATAGTCAACGTATTTTGAAACCAAAAACAGATCGAGTTGCTTATTTTACTAGTTTTCTTGAATCATTTTTGTCTCGATACTTTACGTATCTCTCAAAAAAAAGCATCACAGGTAAAAACAGTTCTGAAACTAATTGTTGGAATTAGAAGGCAGCGGAAACTTACAAACTGGATAGTCAACATATTATGAAACCAAAAACAGATCGGGTTGCTTATTTTACTAGTTGCATCACAGGCAAAAACAGCTCTGAAACTAATTGTTGGAATTAGAAGGCAACGGAAACTTACAAACTGGATAGCCAACGTATTCTGGAACTAAAAACAAATCGGATTGCTTATTTTACTAGTTCTCAATACTTCACGTATCTCGCCTTCTCCCACGTGTTGCGGATTGTCGGGTGTGAAGTTCGCACTCGAAAACCCTAGGATCAGCTTTTTGCCGGTACGTGTTGCAGAATATTGTCGGAGAAAAAAATATACAGAAAATTTGTTTCCTAATTACAAATAAAAAATATATAATTCATCTTTACTTTTAATTTATTAGAATAAATCATAATCCACATCTTATATGGATTAGTTGAATTTAAATGAACTAATGTGGACACACCACATGATAACACCAAATTGATGCAGTGTTTGTCAAATTAATATGGCTTTTGGTGATAATTTTAGTAAGTGCTAGTGGTGTAAATATGCATGAAAATTACGTAATTAATAACATGCATTGGGAAGTGTCTCATCTCTCACGTAATAAATTAGCTTGTGACACGTTAGTTTCGTGCATGCCACGTGAGCAGGGAAAATTTGGTACAACAATTCCTCTCGATCGGGTGCCTAAACTTTCAGTTCTGCTTTTATAAAACATAATTTTTTTAGCATCTGCTGCAGTGAGAAATAAAAATGAGAACTTGAATATTAGAAGCACGAGCTCTAATTCAATACGTTTGATTTAAAAAAAAATGTTATAATTATATAATATTTCTTTTAATATTATTATTAAGTAATATTTTATCAAATAGTACTGTACTCTGTAATAGGACCAAACAAGTCTTAACAGGACGGGGCGAGGAGGTGATCGATCAATATACATTTTAAGTTATTCTTTTGATCCAATCAAATGAAATTAACGACCAATTTTTTAGAATATTTTTAAAGAGAATTATCTCACTATGGTATTGCAGTATGTTTTATTTGCATTTTGCTTTTCTGTGGGTTAAAGTTCTACACTTTGTATTCTTGCATTTTTTTTCTTTATTTTATCAAGCTTTAATTTATACCCATGCGATCCGCAGATAATTATATGAATGTACATATGTAAATGTATATACATATATATAGAGTAGGGCTGCTGTGCTCTCAGGAGCACGGAGGCTTCTGGGCTCCTGAGCCGTTTTCGATGATGGAATTTTCGAATCGACGATCGGCTCCGTTAGACTTGATCTAGCGCATTTGAAGTTTCTAGAAAATAATTTTTGCGATTTTTTGATATCATTTACCCAGTGATCGAAAGGATTCAAAATCTATAATTTTTAACGGTTGATATCTGCCGTTTTTAAGTTTAACGGTGTAGAACTATTCAAATCAGATGAAATTTGATATAAAATTCTTTATACTATTTACAACAAGATCAATATTTCTGATCGAAAATTTTAGTGCTATGTCACCACTTTTTATAGAATTTTTATTTTCAGTCGTTAAAAATATTTGATTTTAAATCTTTTCGATTGTTAGGTAAATGATATTGAAAAATTGCAAAAATTATTTTGTAGAAACTTCAAATACGCTAGATCAAATCTAACGGAGCCGATCGTCGAAAATTCCATCATTAAAAACGGCTCAGGAGCACGAAGGCCGTGCTCCTGAGAGCACAGCGGTCCTGCTCCATATATATATATGTGTGTATATATGTATATACATATATACATATTTATACCCATGCGATCCCAAGATAATTATACATACATACATACATACGTACATATACATATATATGTATGTACATATATGTATATGTATAGTAGGGCTACTATACTTTTACGAGTATAGAGCCTTCGTACTCATAAGTTGTTTTTGATCTTGGAGCTTCCGAATAGACGATCAATACAGTTAAACATGATCTAGAGTATTTGAAACTTTTAAAAAATAAAATATATAATTTTTTGAAATCATTATAAAGTCCATCAAGCGGATATAAATGAATGGTCAAAATCGAATGACGTCCTAAAAATGGATGATCGGATTCTTCAATTTAAGATCGGGGTTATTGATCTTTATCTAGGTAATGAATATAATTTTCTATCAAAAATTCAAACTATTCCGATCTTTATCTAGAAGTTTTAAATACTCTAGATAATGTTTAACGATCTGGATCGTCGATTCGGAAGCTCTATCATCGAAAACAACTTACGAGTACGAATGCGATCGTACTCATAAGAGTATAATAGCCGGACTCTGTACATATATATATATATATAGTTGAGCTAGAATACTATCGGTAGTAAACGAGCCGTTTTACTACCGATTTGTTTTCGATGATAGAGCTTCCAAATTGACGATCGGCTCCGTTAAATATGATCTAAACCATTTAAACTACCTAGAAATCAAATTTCACGCATTTTCGATATTGTTCTTTTATCCATCAAGTGAACAGAAAAATGAATGGCTGAAAATGAATATTCTTTAAAAAATGATGATAGGAGTCTTGTAATCAAGATCAAGAGTATAGATCTTGTTTTAAATAGTTTAAAGAATTTTCTAACAAAA